>NC_068995.1:54331160-54334450 GCF_001194135.2 Octopus bimaculoides | reverse complement strand
AGAGTCATACATACATACATACATACATACATACTTTTGGTTTGTGAGGTCATAAAATATAGAAGTTTATGGAGTTCCTCTGCGCCTTGGGATGAAAATATGGTTGTGCTTCGCAGCTATAGTAGTTTTTGTTGTCTGAGTTCTAAGAAGAACCATAAACATAAAAATATTACCTTTTTTTCTGCTTTATTAAATAATCTTATTTGTATTTTGCTGCGTAGTAATTGAAAACGAAATCTGATTGTGAAACCTTAGAAAGCAAAATCCTATTTTATGATTAAAATATTAACAAATGTTATTCCCCGAGGAGAACTATCGGTCGAAAAGAGAAAGAATTGTTACCATATCTGTACTTTCAATTTCTTAAACACATTAATGATTTACAATGCAAAATGCGTCAGCTAACAGCATTGCTAATTATTTTCTTTGCATAGGAAGACATTTACATACTTATGTTCATTCATACGTAATTACCGATAGCTCTCCTGACTACGAAGTCTCCTTAAATTCAGCACTTCAAAGTGGTCACATATTTGTTTAAATGAGAGATAATTTATGAAAGCCTATCAACGAAAATAGTAGTTTCAAAATAAACGTGTTTGCGATAAACTTAAATCTAATTATATGTTCTCTATGAATGATTGAAGAACGAGATTTCTTCATGCGTAAGACATTGATGGTACAAGATATTGAATACATTAATGAATGGACGAAGATAACTCGACCAATAACAAATGTAATGATGGAGAAATAGTTATGAAAATATAGCTGCAGTAAATTCCTTAAGATATTTAAGTTGTTTTCACTATTTCTCGGCTTCATATAAAATCCAGGTAGATTTGGCACTTTTCCTCTAGAAGCGATTAATTATATATTTGGTGGTGTTTTGAGCAGACTACCCCTATTTATTATACGACTCATATTTTGTCGCAGGCGGTTTTACTTTCTGGTTGACATTGCTTCAATCCAAGCAGGTCCTGACTTAAGAGTTCTAATTTAACTGGCATTGTATCGGTGATATTGGTGTTACATTATTCGGGAATATAATAGTCCTAACCATATTATTATCGAAAATATCATAAGCTTTCCTTGTTTATATGAGAACTGGTTCCTAATCTTAGCATGTCGAACCAGTATGTAGAGTTCCACTCTAGATGGCATATATCTCTAGCTCAAAATCTTAAATGTAAGCACCAGTCTACACGTGTATCCCAGGGACGTTGAAATTAAATGTTTGATTACCAACTGCGTATACTACGCCATATATAGCATATTTAAATTCATCGAATTTATCACGTCGGGCAACTTACTAGTCGATATGTTTTTCATAAAAAATGGTTCTTCAGGCATTCAGCATCATATTCTTCTACAGTACCATCGGTCCATTATTTAAACCGGATTAGTAACTATTGGGGAAAAAGAAGAAAAATATACAAGCTCAAATACGAGGGTAGGAAAATTATTAAAGTCAAGTAGATTGTTTTCATGCATCTAATGGTTATGATTTATCCTACAACTGTAATGAGTTTTGCACCTTTATTCTGTCTCACATTGCATGGAACTAGACTTACCAACAGTACTAAAATGTCTGTAACGTAAAATAATATGGTTATTTGGGACCAACACTTTTGGACGTTATGTGTGAGAAACAATGGTTAGACTCCGATTATAACAACATTTCTCTCGGAAGACTTCCTGTTCATATCGAATATGAATATATTTCAAATTTTATTTATTGAAACTCTTCTAATTATTCTGGCTTCGAATTCCGCCTATTATGGCTGGTATTACATCAGTGCAAGTGATATAATTTGGTGATATTAATAACGATGTAAATCAAGAACAATAGCTTGGAATTAAAGAGGTGCTTGTGTGGCATGTGTACACATCAGCGATGTAAGCGATTCTAACAGGAATTCATATTTGAATTCTTCGATTACCGATAACGAGGTTCACACGGAACAAGAGTGATCAGGTTGTAGATCAATGCATCGATGCTTTCGTTACTGGTGTGCGCACTATAAAATCTTTGCACTTAGAAACAAAGCTCGTGTATTTCTTTCAACATTTTATCCTGAATAAATGTTTGTTAGGATGAACGATGACACTACAGGGTATGTTTGTCAACAGGGGAATGTTAATTTCATTACGTCTTCGGAGACCATAAAAGCATAAATCGGAATGCCTTTGGTGATGGGAGTTGTGCAGTTTCCCTGTTGCAGAGACTACTGGTGCAGAAAATCAGTTCTGAGACAGGAAATCGATGCACAAGATTCTTTCTATGTATATGCAAATGGATTCACTTTAACCCACATACCTTTATTCATTCAACCTGGATAAGTGGCAGTGATATAAAATCCAACAATAACACGTGCATAATATATTTATATTATATACACCAACAATCATTACCTTCAACCCTTAAGGTTAATCTGAATTAATACGATAGCTATAATTTTATGAGTTTTAAAAATAGAATATTTATGTTCTCATTAAAATCTATGATTTCTAACGCGATGTGATGATCATATGCCTGAAGAGTTAATCGTATCTATGTACATGGGTTTATATGCCTGTATGTATGCATCTGTATATTTCAGACTGTGTGCGTGTTTATATTTCAGTTTGTATAATTAGATGCGAATGACGAATTATAAATATTACTATGACAAAGAAACGAGAAGGATTATGGACATAAAGCACATCCCAATACGAAAGCAAATTATTTGGTAGTTAGCCATAAAAGGAAGAAAATCGTGGTTTTATCGTTACACCCTACGTGTATTCGTTTTGTTTTCGAATATCAATATTGTTTTTATATAAAACTTAGATAAATTGCTGCATGTCTAAGGAATGAATATCAGATTCCGAGTATCGTGTTTGTTTTATATAATTTTCCTACATATATGCAAGACAAATTTAAATAAATTAAGGATAAAATTTGAAGAACAAGTAGTTTAACTGATTGGTGTACTCCGATAGAATCAATCTGTTAAAATATGTAAAATACTTTAACTATTACACAAACGCACAAACTAAAATTATAGCCCATAACCCATCGTGAGTACTTGACTAATAGCGGTGTTAATTATATCTCATAACAGCATAACCAGTAATTGACTGATACTGATATCCATTACATAATGATGAACATCGCATAAAAAAAAACAAACAAAA
Organism: Octopus bimaculoides; assembly: GCF_001194135.2. Lineage (NCBI taxonomy): Eukaryota > Metazoa > Mollusca > Cephalopoda > Octopoda > Octopodidae > Octopus > Octopus bimaculoides. Next base: position 54,331,273 of record NC_068995.1, on the reverse strand, counting down.
AAAAAACTGGATAATAAGTTTGCACACACATCAGTAATTTGCATTCAATGGGTTTGTGAAGAAAACTACCTAAAGTTTTCGCCTGAAATTTGAATTTTCTAAGCACTCACGTT
>NC_068995.1:54328707-54330660 GCF_001194135.2 Octopus bimaculoides | reverse complement strand
TATATATATATATATATATTCTGTAAATGGGTGCGATTGGATATGTATACCTGTGTACATTTTCCACTTGCTTATGCATGGATGTACAAATACAAAAAAAATTCACACACACACACACACATGCCCGCACACACACAAACACATACACACACACAAATATATATATATATATAAATATACGTACGTATATACATCCACATGCAAATATCTAAACATACTTATATCGCTGAACAACGCCAATGAATAGCATTCCTATACATAACAGCATGTATAACGTAATGCCCTGTCATATCTCTCTGACAGAAGTGATCATTAAACTACCTACTTCACTTACTCAAGCATGCCGAATTTCCTAAGAAATTATGAAGTGTGTCAGATTTCCTAATAAATCATAAAGTATGTCATATTTTCAGACAAATGATTATTAATTCTCTAAATCATGAACACCCGACAATAAAATAAGAATCACTGTTTAATTTTATCTAATTTATACGTATTCATACATTTGAAAGTTGTGGAAATTATACATTGTGAGATATTGCTACGTTCATATCTAAAAGATGATTTGAGTTTCTAAATTGTATGACAGGGATGACAGAACAGATTCAGATAGTATAACTACATTTCATCTATGTATTTGTCACGTTTAGATGATCCGGAGCATCTGAGGTGCGTATCTGTTACACAGATTGTAGAATATAACTTATTTGAAGCAAACCATAATCCGGGATGTCGGGAATGTTGCCAAATAATGCAACACAGGGGCCATATCTCCAAATATTGTGTAGTACGCTATTAACGTTTACAATTACGTGAAACGACTCGGAAGAAGGTTTAAAAGTCTTACATTAATATCCTTTACATAATATTACACTCTATTCTTATTATTTTAGAAACAAAATTGGCAAAACAACACCTCACAAAACTAAGATCATTTTCGAATACTCTATGGAATATCTATATTATATATATATATATATATATATATATGATAAACTGCAAAAGGAAAATCCCTTATCACAACACACAAAATAGCTATGCTATACGGAAAGTAAAATTTCCACGTAATTTATTATACCATTTTCTTCCATAAATAATGTTAGAATTCAAAACAAATAACTCAAAAGTAAAAGAACTACAAAAGAGGCGAAATTTGATTAAATATCGCAAGAATTACTTTTGGCCATTTATATCCTTTTGTGGAAATGCCACGGTGATATATACTTCGACAAGTTTCTTATAGAAAAACTACTACATCTATTGGGATTTTTGCTTTCACGTTCTTTGAACTTACTCGATTATCAACAAATGTGTTCGATTTTGTTAGCTTCTAAGTTACTCATAAAAAAGAGGGAAAATAAACATATATATATTTATATATGCGTGTCTGTGTGTGTATGTGTGTGAGTGTGTGTGTACATAAATCAGTTTAACCTTATAATGAACATCCCATTAGAATTCCAAAAACGCGGAATTTAGAGAAAGGAAAATATTTTATTTAAATACTCGATCAGATACGTGATCTATCTAAATATTTTTCTTTCCTAGTGTCATTTTATTTACGTTTTGTTGTCTTCATAACTTGAAGTGAAAATCAATCATGGCATACAAATCTCGGAAAAGTATACGAGATATACGAAAATTGTTTCCTCTCATTCTATTTGTTGGTATTATATTCATTAAATAACAGAAAAATTATCATTATCACCCATTGCTATTCAGATAGCGTCACGAAGCAATAATAATACCGTATTCAACATTCATTAAGTTTAATCTAAAGAATAAATTGAATTAATGTAACACCTTAAAAATTAGTTTCTCTCTGAATGCAAGGACATTCTGAGAATGTCACCAGTATTATTAGAGGCAAATATTTTTTTCAATCTGTGCATTCCAAATAATAGTAGAAATAATAATAATAATGATAGCAACAACAACAAGAGCAACAAATAT
>NC_068995.1:54326295-54328642 GCF_001194135.2 Octopus bimaculoides | reverse complement strand
ATACATATATATATATATATATATACATATATATCTACATAGACATATATGTTCATATATATCTATATATATATATATATATATATATGTATATATATATATATATTAACAGAATGAGATTTAAAAAAATCCAAGGTTGTGAATAGGTCTTACAGCTGTTTCGGGGATATTTGATATATCCCTTCAGCGAGAAAATGTTTAAGTAATAGTTATTATAGAGAAGATATGAAATTCAGAATGAAGTGGAGGATTGGATACAGACGTAAGATACGTAAGGATATTCATGTGCAGTTCCATTATTTAAGCATTTATGTGTCTATATACGTCTCCTCTATCTTGAGAGTAAATTCCACATATTTATCCTCTATCTATCTATGAATAGTTCTTATTTGCATTATATGTGTATGAGGATTCTTGAGCTGAAATTACCAAGATTGGAAATTGGAGCCAATACATGTGAAAGACCGCAACAGCTATGGCTGTATTACATTGTTCTAAAGTCGCAGCACATCGGCTGCAATTGTGTTGTCTACCTTAGTATATTCTCATAAATATCGACACTTAGATAGTTACTGCAGTAACAATTTAAATAATCTAATTATTCTTCAAGGAAAAATTTAATTATGCAAATCTTAAAAACAGTGCTAGAGCAATCACGGTATTTTCGGGCTACGAATAGCTAGAGGCTTTATTAAACCCCTTGAGCGAAATCTTGAGTACGTAGGTACAACGGTACGGAAGATAAAAGTATGTAGATTAGAAAACCAGGTCAAATTTTTACCTTAATGCATATTCTTTAATTATCAATTTGCAATCTACAACGCAATAATAATAAATTAATTGAATTACAAGAATTTAAATCATTAAATTATGCAAATAAGATCAACTGATTTGGAGAAAGCAATATATTTAAAGGCAATAAATGGATAACTGAATTTATATATATATAAATATATACCGATATGTGTTCCTGCGTGCGTGTGTGTGTGTGTGTGTGTGTGTGTGTGTGTTCCTGTGTGTATCAGTGTTTATAAATAGAAATAAGGCCACACATACATATATAGAGAGAGCATATATAGTAAATATTCTTTTCTACACTAGGCACAAGGCCCGAAATTTTGGGTGAGAGAGCCAGTTCATTACATCGACCCCAGTACGCAACTGGTACTTAATTTATTGACCCCGAAAGGATGAAAGGCAAGGTCAACCTCGACATATATATTAAATATTCACGTACAGAAAGGCATACGTTAAACACACACGCACACACACACATACACACATATTTATACAGCAGGGGACACACATACACACATATTTATACAGCAGGGGACACACATACACACACATTTATACAGGAGGCTATCAAAAAATTCCATCAATCAAATTCATTCACAAAACCTCAGGCAGCCCGGGATGCCGTGCAGTAGGATTGAACCCAAAGCCATTCTGTTTTAACCCCACATACATACACACTCCTACATTCACGTAAACATTACTCATTAACTACCATGCAACTGTTCATTTTCGTATATCTCAGTCACTATCATTTTGTTTTTTGTCTGTATTTCTACATTTTGTGAGAATTTACATTTAGTTTATATTTGTTCTTATATTCTTTACAAAAGAAACATCTTGTGCTTCGAATGTGAAAGTAATGTTCATGACTGTGAAGGAATTAATGTACTATATGACCAAAACGTAAATATATGCAACTGTTTCAATTCATCCCATAACATACATATATAACATACATATATAACATACATATATATATCATCAGTATCACGTAGGTCTTAGTCTTCCCATTAATGACAATACTTTATTGAACAAAAATAATGCATCCTAAACCCACAAATAATTATTTTTGTTTGAGCATTCAAGAAAATTCCACTGGATCATTGCTTCTGAATATGACCAGTCAAAAGAAAGTATACCGTATATAAAAAAAAAATTCGGACGTATAGTTAATTAATACGATTGTTTTTCTAAAATTTGAACCACCGCTCTTTTTAACAACACTTGTCATTAGGCATACATTATAAAATTTAAAAACTTTAAAAAATTCATATAAATATATTCTATTATCACAAACTATATTGATGAGCATTTTGAATAATTCTGATTTGTAAGCGATATATGATGTCAGCTGTTTGCGCTGCAGGACACACAAGCTTAGCAAATGCCATTCCATGTTATTTTAAAATAGGATAGCGTAATGAAAATATTAATTTCGTGTATATACAAAAGCATTAACATACACAAGAATACAACGTGACATTTCTCATATATATGTTTAAATATATATATATATATATATATATATATATATATATATATATATATA
>NC_068995.1:54324992-54326214 GCF_001194135.2 Octopus bimaculoides | reverse complement strand
ATATATATATATGTGTGTGTGTGTGTGTGTGGGTGTGTGTGTGTGTGTGTGTGTGTGTGTGTGTGTGTGTGCGTGCATCCATGTGTGCATTGATGTGTGTATGCGTGTGTCTGACATCTGGCATGTTTGAACACAATATTTTTATGAATGCTGACATGAGCTCATAAATCATCCAAGTATTGACATGTCTTCGTCTAGAGAAAATATAAATTATTCGGATTGCTCGTATGATGAAGCAACGTCCTGCTGTTCGATATGTCGAGAAGTAGATCGTAAATGAAGAAATACCACGAAGCGAATCGACTAAATTCTGAGTTTTACGTCCTCTGTTTCAATTTGTTATATTCAACCAAGTCGATAAACGTTGTTGCAGGCATTACCTACGTATTGCCACATACAGCTTTGAATTCATGCTAAAAGGGTTTCGCAGATTGACTGAGTGATAATGTATTACTTATTTTAGAGATCCCACAGCGATGGATTTCATGGTGATTCAGAAAGGGAGAATGATAAGTTCTCCAAATTGTTTTGGAGTTTGTTACTATTTCTGTCAATTTCATCATGTCGACTGAATAATTAATGTTACACAGCCTTCGATTTATTCCATAACATCACCCACCTACAAAATTGTTGGCTTTGTGCCTTCGTACATGAAATCAATATTCTAAACTTGTTCTTCAAATTTGAAAGATATTAATACAGAAAATTCCATGATTCTATGAATTCTTTTTCGCAACACAACGTTATAATATTCTGCCTCCCTACATTTTCACCTGTTATCACTGTCTTGAAACATTTTTCCTGTTCGGTATACATTATTTAAATATTCACCTCTGTGGAACTGCTTCCTAAACACAGAACTATTAATCACATTTAATGGCACTTAAGATGGAGCTAGTTTGACGAATGGTTCAAATGTTATCAGGAAGCCATAACACACTGCAATTCTTCTCTAAATTTCTACCACTTCTCTGCTGATTGCTAAACAGAGTTTAATTCTATGAGATGTTGGTTTAGCGGTGATGTAGACTGTATGAAGACAATAGTGTTAGAGATGTAACGAAATAGCGTTTTATCCAAAGGCATCCTTAGGCCATATATGCACTAGCATAGAAGAGCATTTTGTTTTCATTTATGAGACCTTGTACGGTGTATTCATAGATATTGATCTCTTAAATATATCATCGAAAAAAGACCTAAAACGTATATATATATATATATA
>NC_068995.1:54319227-54324056 GCF_001194135.2 Octopus bimaculoides | reverse complement strand
ATATATATATATATATATATATATATATATATATATATATATACATATATATATACATATATATAAATACATATATATATATATAAATATCCATATACATATATATATGTACATACATACATACATACATACATACATACATCAGCAGATTAATCAATAATATTCACATTCATAATAGTGACAAATGAACATTTAATACTCCGCTTTTCTAATATTACTGTCCAGACAATTACACGTCTTTCGTATTCTTCAAACAGAATGTGGTATGTCACCAACGGAATAATGAAAATCCGATTTGAACATCAAACAATATCAATAGCTATATTGCTAGACGTATTTCTTTTTGATCGATATATTTATGTATATATTTACATATTTACATATATTATGTACACATATGGTTCACATTCAATTGTATATACACTTATATAGGACTGTAAAAAAGTATATACATATGTGTGTGTTTGTGTGTGTGTTTGTTGTGTATGTATAATTGTATAAGAGTATATATATATATACATATATATATATATATATATTTATATGTATGTATTATGTATGTGTTTAGGTATGTACTTGTCTATGTAGATACATATCTCACGTGGCTGAATTCTTTGCCCATCCGCTCACATCTCCCTTTGTTCACTTGTTACGATATCATCATGAGACCAGCACACAATTGGTCACTATTCTGATGTGGCTGTCTAACGTCAGAAGAACAGAAATAGTCACTGTACATTCTACAGTATTGTCCTCTGCGCATGCCCCGTTCTCATTCCCAGTAATACTTTTTTTCATCATCTGCTAACGTATATCTTCCTCTCATCTACCACTCAGAGTTTCCAAACACTTCATCATCACACTCTATACATTCATTGTCTAAACCCTCCCCTAGACCCCTATGTACGAATCTCTGTAACCTTAAGGTAGATCTTATGTCCTTAACACGCCAACCTTGTGCTCATCGAGCAGCCTGGAACTTGCACTTCAACATTCTCCCAGCAATTTTATCTACACTGATCAGAACCGATTTTGTCTTTTCGGGACCTACGATGAAGAACTCAGAAACATAAATTTAAGAAGCAGAGAGCACTCTCTCCACATTTTCTGCCCAGGGTGCGGCATAATATTTACACCAGTTCTGCTTCTCCTTTCCAGGGATTCGCCTGCCTTATTTTTTTCCTTTGACTTCAACACTTTATTAATCGTCACTACAATAATTACTTCTGCGACTGCAGCACCTTTTTCACCACCGTATGCATCATTTATTCTATGACCTTCATTCAGCCCCGTTTGGCAAAACTGTCGCTAACATGCGTCTCCTTATTGAAAACGTTCTACGGACAGTTCACTGTATTGTCAAAGGATACTAATTACGCCATATATTTCCCATATAGCCATATATTTCCCATATAGCACAAACGCGCTAATGTACATTGTTGTTCATATAAATAGGCCTCCCCCTCCTTAATTACACATGTATATGCTTACATATACAAAAAGGCAGTACTGCTTTGCAAAAACCCTTATTTTCCTAGTTTCAAACGCACACACGTACATGTACGTGCAGGGACACAAACCCACACACAATTATTCAATATAACAGTCACTCCACTTTTGGTTAGCAGTTGTGAATCGCACATTCTTTTCTCTTCCACTTGTCATCTCTTATTTGAAGCACAACTGATTTTATACTACCATCAGTTTCCATCGTGATACTTTACACTAAGTATCGACTCTAATTTCAGAAGTGGAAAATTCCGTCTCGAAATCAATTTTTGTCTAACACGTGCGTATGTCTCGTCCATCACTTCATCATATTGTCGTTTTCTCTTAATTTTATCGGCTTCTTCAGCAGTTCCCTCTACTTTTCTGCTGATGTTACAATTTTCTTGCTATCTCAAACACCCGCTATATAAATTACAGGCATTTGTGCAACTATGGTAGGGATTTTTACCGTCTACTTCGACTATTTCTCTTCTCACACAGTTTGTATAATTCTAACATTTACCACCTTTTGTTTAAAACACTTCCTTTCGTTGAAATAAGTTTTGACATTCGAACTTACCTTTTTATAAACATGCACTGACCAAAACGAATTCACATTCATTTCCACCTCTTTACAACATGCAATTATCGAGAACTCATGGAAAGTCACACACATGAAAACACACACAAGCGCGCGCAAGCACACTCAGGTTATTAGTAATCAACACCGCTGGACATACACGCCTCTATACATGTAAGCACACCGCCTCAACCCATACCTCTCCCCTATCTGCCAGCTTCCAATCAAATACATTTTATATATGCCTATGCACACCTTCATTTACCCTTCTAATAATGTCGTAATGCATATAACTGATTTATCACTTTATGTTTAATCTTACATCTTTTCATTTCAATATTTGTATTTTTCCCGTCCTCTCTCTTTCTTCATTCCGATGAAGAACTAAAGCTCAAAACGTTAACATCCATTTTTTTCATCAAACGTTGCTCCTATTCTGCTGTCCGTTTTATTGTTTTTGACATATAGTGCGTATGTGTGTGTGCGTGTTAGTATATATAAACATACACATACATACGCACAGATTCACAAACGCACGTAGGCATTCATATTTATACATACACAGACATATCTATATGAATATATACCTACATGCATACACGTAGATTAATATCAACGTGCTCCAATATATTTGATAGACTCATAGATACATAGATTTACATGGTCTCTTCAATAACTATCCGGACTGATGCCACATTAACGAAGCTAACCGTTTGCACAGATTGACCATGAACACTGCTATGGATGCCCACTCAGCTTTAACGTTCTACCTCACTTTCGTTGTTTACAGCAGAACTTGGAAAGACGGTGTGTGACGTGTGATTTTCGCATAGACCATCACAGAAAGTTGAGAAGAGATTCTGCATCAAATTTTGCCAATCTGCGATATCTGCTCAGAGGCATACACAAAGTTTTCAAAAAGTCCTCACCATTCTTGACACAATTAATGACATATTGTGCAACTGAAACCCAAGTGTGCTTTTGGTCAGATGAAAGCAGTTTTTGCAAGAATCTTGACTAACACGCGTCTCATAACCAAATCTTCAGTTATAATGGAGTGAACTGAAAGGTAACTATTCTGCACATTTTCTGATAACTTACGGATGGTGATTGAACGATTTCCCCTCACAGCTGCACGCACATCTGCGATGTTTTTCTCAGTTCTGCTGGTTGCGGGTGTCCTAGAACGTTCGTCAATATCGACATTTTTTTTTATGCAACCTTGCAAACGTCTGAACTACTTGTACACTTGTGCGTGCCTCATGCACCCCTCTCCATAAACTTTCTGCAACATTACGTAGGACTGTGAGCAGGTATCGCCGTGACAACTTTCTCTGTCATGGTCAATTGCAACAATCACACGCTACACACCTCCTTCCAAACAATCCTGTAGACAGTGGAAAAGGGTTAGAGCGTTGAAAGTAATGCCGATGCACAACCGAGTTCAGGGTCAATCTTTACTGATTGGTTTAACTGTACGTGCTTTAGCTTCATTATTATGACAACAGTCCGGATACTTATTGATCAGACCGTGTATAGTAAGGTAAACAGACAGATAAACAGATAGATACATAGATGGATAGACAGAGAGATAAATGGGTAGACAGATAGATGAGTTGATAGATAGGTAGATAGATAGATAAATAGACAGACAGGCAGACAGACAGACAGAGGGATTGATTAATTGATAGAAAGATGGATAGATGGATGGATGGATAGATAGATAGATAGGTAGATAGATAGATAGATAGATAGATAGATAGATAGATAGATAGATAGATAAAGCCACATGATCAAGCTGTAATTTTATTAAAATTTTTTGTCATACTGACAAGTAGAAGCAATTATCTATCAATTGAATGACTGGCACCTGCTAATTATGACGTTATCTAATTACACGAGTGATTTCAAACGAGATAAATTGAATAACTGCGAAGAAGTTTTGAAGGTACTGCATATAAAAACTAGACATTATATCGAAGCTGACATACATCTGTTTATCGTCACGTTAAGTCGTTATATTTAAATAAAATTAATTAATGATTTTTGTCATGTGTATATATTACTTAATTGAAATGTTTAAGAGATTTCATTTATTGATGTAATTCAAAATAAACATTTTATGCCGTGTACAACAGCTGTGTATATTTTTTATTATATTTTTCAACTTGAATAAATATTTTGAAGTAACTCTTTTCTCGATTCCCTAATGCGTTCTTACATTCATCAATAATTCTTACCTCTCGTAATAAACATATATAAACCTTTGCTTTATGCTGATTGCACAGTTAACAAAGTAGCCATGAAAAGTTTAAAATATAGAAATGAAGAAACTTTTCCTCAAGTTTTCATCGTTATGTTCAATTCAAAGCATTTTGCTTTCTCAATAAGATTGAAAATGTATATATGTATATTATCATGATCTTACATCGAAACTGGATATTGTAAATCCTAATTGTTAGGATAATACTTCATGTCATATTAACCCGAACAATTCAAAATATGTTTAAATTCTACATATGGAACTGTTACATATATACATAATGTAAGTCACGTATGTCGTTAACGATTTCTTCTCCATTTTTGGACTTATTCTTCGTACTTATTTTATCGGTCACACTTTGCCAAATCGCTAAGTGACGGGTACATTAATACGCCAACATCGGTTGTCAAGCGATGATGGAGGGACAAACATAGACACAAACAAGCCCATACATGCATGCATACATACATACATACATACATACATACATACATACAT
>NC_068995.1:54316860-54319217 GCF_001194135.2 Octopus bimaculoides | reverse complement strand
ATATATATATATATATATATATATATATATATATATATATATACTTATAACTGGCGTTTTTCAGTTTCTGTCTACTCACAAGGCTTTGACCGGCCCGAGGCTATGGTAGAAGACATTTGGGCAAGATGACACGCAGTAAGACTGAACCGGGGACCATGTGGTTGGTGTGGCATGGTTTCTGCTACCAGATGCCATGTGCAATTGGGGCATATTTCCGTTGGATCTACTTCAGGAATCCCGTAGTGTTAATTGACATAATAATTGATTATGTGTGTGTCATTGTGTTTCATTTTAACATCCTTCACTTGACATCGGAAGCTAGTTTTGTTTACGTCTAGATAACCTAGTGATTTGTCAATAGAAAACGATAGAGTAAGTCTCAAACTTTTAAAACAATTTTCTGGAGTTAATTATATGAATTAAATTTTACAAGCCGGAAACCTATTGCCCCCATATTGCCACTGACCTTGCCGCTGACAGAAGCAACAGATAAAAGATAAAGAATCTAAATATGACTTAGTAATGGCAAATGTGAAGATGAAGCTAGTTACAGCCCTCTAGGCAATGGTTTTGTTCGATTAATCATCTTTCACTTATATTTGATTAATTGTAAATCCAAAAATAAATTATTTGAACCACGGCACCGTCATTCCAATACACCAATATACAATGATGAGTTATTCAACATTATATTTTGTTCGGTATTGTAACCCAAGATCAGCTGGATTCTTTCGTTTGCGGATTTTGCATAATAATCAATTTAGTGCTGTTAAGGTTTTGTTCATATACACCTTACATAGATCTTCTGCTGGAGATTGGAGATTTAATGGATTCATGTTGAATAATTTGCAGAAGAAATATATGCAGAACACTTATATTCATTAGTGTTTATGTGAAAAATTATGTATTTAGCCAGACAGCACAATTAATTTTACAATTCTGTTGCAATCAGTATTTAGTGAGGTAACACAAGTACAGCTGTTTATTTTATTAATATCTAAATTAATCAAATTTCCTATGTCAAAATTCTTATTAATTCATCACTTCGCTTTCATCTTATTCTGTTCTAAAACATTTCGCAATCTTCTGTGTTTTCTAAAATATTCTACTGTAGGTCAAAAATAAATTCATCTTATCTTTAATTGATTACTTTCGGAAACTTGTAACAGACAGTGTTCAGATGTACAATACTTTTTAAATTTTACTTCCTGTTCAGTATTACAATATTTTGAGTTTAGAGGATGATATAACTAGGAGGTAACACCAATAAAAAGAAATTAATTGTATGTTTTTGTGTTAGGTACTTTTAATTTTACATAGATTTAGTTTAGAAAGTGGAACGATGGCGTTTAGAAGGGAATTCGCTACAGGAAAGCCTAAAATAAGTCATCCTTCCAGTCTTTGATCAAGTTTATTTTATATGTTTTTTTTCAGTTATTTTACATTCATACAAATTCTTGATAGCAGTGAGACAACTATTTCACATCCTTATTTCATGTATATAAGAGAGTATATAACACTGATATAAAGGATTATAGTTAATCACATTTAGCACACTTAGACTTCGAGCGACTACTGGAAATAAGCCATTATCTTTCGTTAGCAATTAACAAAAAGGGTACTTCAAAAAGTTTATTGCAAACATTGTTTAATGATATGTTTTTATTCCATATAGTGTAAACCATCTTAGAAGTCAAATATGTATGTGGCTTGATTATATGGAATATATGACATAGCAGTGGAACGTGTTCTCAATAGAAAACTTGAAATGGGATTTTAAAAGAATAAGCACTAGTATATACATATTTCAATACAAAATAGTTTTCAACAAATCTAAATTGTAACAAATTTCATAGAAACTAACAAAGAGGTCAAATAAAGCCCTTCATGTATTTGTTCAACTTAAGATTAATATGAATATGTAGAGATTGAAAACAAACTTCAGAGTGAGAAGAATGTATCATGCATCGAATAACAAGTGTTGTTATGCGTAATGGATGCGGATGGTATTACTTTTATGCAGTGAGTTGGCAGCCGTGTATTTAACTTCGTTATAAAATATTATTTCAAATGTTATTCGACTGAATTTTATATATTTTACAATGATAAAATGAAGATTTATTATTAAAGTTGTTATTGAAGTAGCAACAAAAGAACAGTTTATAGTGTTACAAAGTCGCAAATTAACCTTTAGATATGTGAAATAGTATCATTTCTTTTATAACACACACAAAAACACGCACACATATGTGTGTGCTTGTGTGTGTGTGTGTGTGTGTTATATAATATGCATAAATATATGTGTGTAATATATATATATATATATATATATATATATATATATATATATATATATA
>NC_068995.1:54312978-54316098 GCF_001194135.2 Octopus bimaculoides | reverse complement strand
AGAGAGAGAGAGAGAGAGAGAGAGAGACAGTGTCCCCACACACACACCCATATATTAATATATATTATATTATAGCATATTATATCATACTGCATTACATTATATTATGTTACATGTAATATATATCGCACAAGAGCATATTGAGTGAGTATGTACGATGCATTCAATCGAACCATTTAAACGCTGATTGCAGCAATTAAATATAAAATTGATTTTTGCATTATTAAACAACGTTTATATATGTAAGTGAAGGTAAATGAAACAATTTTGCAATATGATTTTACAATCCACCTAGATAACAATGAACGCCATGAAAAATAATCGCGTGTTACATATTTTTATAGTTAAAAATACATTTCTCTTAGTCAAGAAAGTCATTCGTGTCGTAATATACTCATATATATAAGAACAAGCTTTATGAAAATTTACATATATAATTACTGAGATGGATTGGTGCCAGATCAAAACAAATTAGAAATTACATGTTTTCTTAGGGTCAACATATTATTTCGTTTTATTAGTAAAATTAATATTGTAGCCAAATTGTAAGAGCTTTCAAAAATGGGTTAAAGGCCGATATTTGTCTTCATGACATTGCACTTAGTTAATATCAAATTGTTTATTCGGTATACAATTATTCTGGCATACGTCCACACACAAGTTACATAGCAACGTACATACATAATGAAATTTCTCGTTGTCTAAGTATCTTGTGTGCATACATGAAGCACATGTGTGTGTGTATGTTTCTGTGTATCTGTGTGTATGTGTGCCTATGCACATGCACATATACCAACGTATACATTCGTGAGTGCACGTACGTATGTGCGTGTATGTATGTACTCGTATATTTCGGTTAGGAAGTTTGTAATGTCGCATTGATTGCTGTATTCATTAAATTCTGTGGTCAAAATCTCTATTGTTTATATGCAAATACAGACGTAAAATATATACACAAAAATGCGTGTGTTGTTTTAATTGGAATTTTTACAAATTAGCATCGTTATGATATTGAAATAAACTAGTAGTTTCATGTGTTATGTAGTCATCAGGTTTATGCAGTAGCAGTTGTGTTCTCCGTGATACTCCGTCAGTTACGACGACAAGGGTTCCAGTTGATCCAATCAACAGAACAGCCTGCTTCTGAAATTAACGTGCAAGTGGCTGAGCACTCCACAGACACGTGTACTTTTAACGTAGTTCTCAGGGGAGATTCAGCGTCACACGCAGCGTGACAAGGCTGACCCTTTGAAAAAAAGATACAAAAGAAACAGGAAAAAAGAGTGAGAAAAAGTTGTGGTAAAACTCACAACGCCTGGTCTTGGTAACGATACCGCGAATCCGCTGCCCTAAACACTGGACCATTGCGCCGCCACGACGAATACGTATATGTATACATACATACATACATGCGCCTTCACGCACACACACACACACACACACACACACGCACACACACATATATTGTCTTTTTTTTCTTTTAATTGCTTCTATCATATGATCGCAGCCATCGAGGGCCGCACTTTTAAAGAATTTTCGATTGATACTTATACCAACGGCGTCTCCAGCCGAACTGCTAGTTTACAGGAATATAAATCTCTCAGCACCTCCCGTCGACCGACGGTAGGTGACAAACACAGACACAAACACTGATATCCGCACGCGCACATTTCTGCGCTGAAGAACACTTCCATAGTTTATGTTGATGGAAATGGTGTTCGGTTGCTGGAGGTTGGAAAAGATCGAAGGCCGTTACAGTTTGTCTCGGAAATACAGCTGTCTGAAGCAAAGGAAATAAGCTTTGAGGTATAGGAGAGCAATATTATGGTGGAAATATTTAGCAGTACAAAATATGATAGAATCTACAGGAAAGGGACCCCTGTAATCAGACAGCACAATGTTACTAGGTAACAACATGCCTCCGATCCCAAATTTTATATTTTTCAACTAAAGAGAGGTTAAATGAGTAGTTCTATTTCGGAAATGAATTAAAACCTACAGCAATCTAAATATTGAATTCATATTTTGCCACAAGGCCAGCAATTTCGAGAGACCTGGTTATTGGATTACACCGACCATAGTTTTCAACTGGTACCTATTTTATTGACCCCGAAATGATGAAGGAGAATCAATCTCGGCGAAATTTCTACTTAGAGTGTAACGACGGAAGAAATGCCGCTAAGCATTTTTTTCTCCGGCGTGCTAACGCTTCTGCCAGCGTTCCGCCTTACTACAATCTAAATATTGCTCTTATTATATAACTGTCTGAAGATATTCGCTTCTACCGTTAACCCTTCCACCACCGCGAACTATATTTGATTTCGTTCCAAATATAATATTGATTTTTATTATAAATATACGTGCAACATACATACCATTCATCATTGTGAGAGAGAATAGAGTTGCAGTGTCAAATATAGATATAAAAAATGCACCATGTGTGCAGAAAGTGTAAACAAAACGTTCGTCATTAGAAACAAGCTAAATTGTTTTTAAAATATTAAAATAATTAAATACAATATTATGTGACATATGTCGATTTCAAATGATTGAAAGTGATAGTATAAAACTGGAAAATATATGATAGCAAGAAAAATTATATATTCGACATACGAAGGAGAAAGTAAAAAAAAAAATATTAGTCTGAAATCAACACTCTATATACCATGCCAATTACCTATGGATTTAACTTTCTCAGAAACTTAAAATCTTCAAATTTCTAATTAATATAATTTTTTGACATTTTTCAAAACGTTTTCTGTATAGACCCAACTGTTATTTACAATTAATATTTTTTCCTTATAAATGTCAAAAATCATTTGCTTATATCAAGTAAATTTTTATTGAATTTAACTAAAAGGTGATATCAATATATCTCCCTCCCCACCTCTCTCTAGATATATATGTGCATGGGTGCATGTGTGTGTATTTGTATTTTCTCCAGGAATTGACTGCGACCCCCATTTTTTATTTTGGCTCCAAATCGTTGATTTAAGAAAGATAAAATAAATAATGAATGTTGGGAGACGTTTATATATGTACTTCTGCACACACATACACAAACACACACACTAAAGCACTCACGCATTTCTTTGTACAAATGTATATATATATATATAT
>NC_068995.1:54308394-54312330 GCF_001194135.2 Octopus bimaculoides | reverse complement strand
TATATATATTCATATATACCTACTACTAACGGACAGACATACCCATATATATATATATGTGTGTGTGTGTATGTGTGTGTGTGTGTGTGTCTGTGTGTGTGTGTGTCTGTGTGTGTGTGTTTGTGTGTGTGTGTGCGTGCTTATGTGTGTGTGTGCGTGCTTGTATGTGTGTCTGTATGTGCGTCTGTGTGTGTTTATGTTCACATATATATGCATGTGCGTATGTGGATATGTATGAGTAGGCTTTTATGTGTACATCTCTGCGTATGTGGTGTTTTTAATATTCTTCCAAAACCTTTGATCGTTAGAAAATATTTGACTTCTTTAACATTGGTTATTTATTATACTTCATCTAGTGCAAATAGGATTGTCCTTTTTTCTGCAATACATACTGGACAACTTATATTGTTCCTCACATACATCATACTCCATTGTTGATAATAAACTCAATACCAGTAAGACTCTGGTATGAGAGATTTTAATATGTGATAGGTAAAGATCACCATATTTTTTATTATTAATGTGATAATCTTTTTAATATGATTTACGGTGTTGTTGCTGTAGATGTTACCATTTGTTACTGATTTGTTTCCTTTTATAAAATACATCGAAAAGTATTCATAATGATATTGAATTAGACTAAGAAATTTGATTTCGAAAGACAACTTATCATTTAAGTACTGCCTTATAACGTAATGCCAGCATATGCATTTTAACATTCAAGAAAAATAGAGATTAATGTTTGGAAATAGAAAAATTAAAAGTGAGTGAATTAGGTTACATGAAGAAAACAGAATTGAAGACTAAAATATATAAGAGATGTCAAGACTCGCTATTTATGATTTTGTGAGCATCTTAAGTAACCAGACACACGAGAGAAAGCAAATGTTACTTCCAGTATAACTTCGAAGCACACTATTTAGCAATTGATTTTATTAAATGTAATTTTCGTGATTTTATTTATTCAATTGTGTGACAAAATCTAATCATCGAACATTGAAAATCAACTTGTGACAATTTTGAAAGAGGAAACAATTTGTGACTAGAATATATAACAGAAAAAGTAACACACATACACACATAAAAAATAAATAAATAAACTATAAGCCATTATGGCATCGCTTTAATTCTTTGAAAAGTTTCCAAGTCAACAGGTTCACTTTATTGCACTTAATTGATAGGCGTTAGATATAGTTTTGTTTCCTTTCATTAACTTACAATTATCTATTTTTACTATTAATGGAGATTTTCCTATTTAAATGTATTGATTTATACATAGTCTTCATGAATGTTACGATGGGAAGTGAACTGGTTGTATGTTTATTTGTATGATAATTGAAGTGCAGTTCTTTAATGTTCGGAACCAAATTTTAATCAGGGTCAAATCTGAATTTCTCTTTTTGAAAATATATATAAATTTCCTGTTATTTAAATTATTAATATTAATAAAATTGCATTAATATATACACAATATTCATGCTATGTAAAAAAGGAGTTTTACAATTATAATTATATTAGATTGTGTTTTTCTTTCTGAGGAAATAATTTCTTATTGTGTAGATTTATATTGTTCCAACAGAAACCGTTCATTGTTCAAAATAACAATCCTATGATTATATGTAATGATAGTGGGGAAAAAAGCAATACCGAAGTAATGTTGTTGTATAGCTGTTTCCACCTCCATTTATATCTCACTAGAAACATCCAGTTTATTGTCATAGTAGATGGGTACATAGACAAAGCTTATGAGTAAAGCTATATTCGGAGTAATCTATAGTTTTCGTACGAAGTACAAAGTATAATTCCTTGTCTGTAGAATCACGAAGCACAACTAGTAACATTGTGATTGCGTGTTCGTGCATGTGTGTGTGTGTTCCTGTGTGCGTGCCTGTGTGCGTGTGTTTGTGTGTGTGTGTGTGTGTGTGTGTGTGTGTGTGTGTGTGTGTGTGTCTGTGTGTGTGTGTGTGTGTGCATATATATATATATATATATATATATATTTGTATCTGCGTTTGCTCCCTCATCACCTGTGCTGGTGTGTTTGCCTCCCCGTAACATAGCGGTTCGGCAAACAGAACGCTAGAATAAGTACTGGGCTTGAAAAATAAGTCCCGGGTTCGACTTGTTCGAGCAGAAATGCTCTCCAATCGACCAAGACAATGGAAGGTGGTGCACAAGCATAACTGCAATACAACAAGAGGAGTACGTAGACGTTTAAATGATTATATTCTCTATATTAAAAAGAAATAAGTAAGAATGTTTTGCCTTGTTTTTTTTTTCAGTTGTATTGATTTTTGTCTGGTCACATTTTGATCTGATTTTTATCTGTATATGACAGCAGATGACAGGCTGAATATTCATGAATGATCAAAAAGATACTTCAACCGTAATTCTCATTTTATTTTAGTTTCAAAGTTTCATATTATTTACTTTAACATATTGGCTACCGAAAAGTGTATTACAAATAATACGAGTTCTATATTTAAAGAGCATTGAAGAATTTTTCATATATTCTTTCATTCGCAAATTTCATTTCAGTGAACTGCCTCAAGACTTAGGGCACATGCACATCTTCTACATTGTATCATTCAATAATATGTGATAGAAACGTCTACAGTGGACATCGTCTCATCTGTAAATTATCATTGGTGGGTGGCTCGCCATTATATATGTATAATACATATATAGATAAATAGACTACATATGTAAGCATACGTACATGAACACATATACTTACACACACGCACACTCACAAACACACATAGATAGACAGACAGACAGACAGACAGACAGAAAGATAGATAGATAGATAGATAGAGAGAGAGAGAGAGAGAGAGAGAGAGAGAGAGAGAGAGAGAGAGAGAGAGAGAGAGAGAGAGAGAGAGATGCCTTGTACAATCGAGTACAAATTATATCAGAGAAATGAATTTTCACAAGGTTCTGAGATATCTCGACTTAGAAGTGATAAATCTCATTTAGGCAAAAAAGAATACCATTACAATTTAACAGTTCTTTCCGAGCAAATCTTAAATGTCAATATTATGATTTATGCGCAGGATAGCCATATTCTTAAATTGCATATATTCATCATATTTGGGAAGCAATTTTGCAATTGCTGTCATGTTATCTTTAATTTAGGAACTCCGTACACGTAAACTGAGGATATACTGTTATTATGCGTCATTTTTTGTCTATGTGTTGGTAATAAAATAACTGAGTATATTTCCAAGATAAATTAGCTAAGTTAGCCCTCTAAATTAAATTTGCTAATAAAAATTATTATACACATTCGTGTTCCCTAATTTGTGTACTGCAGAATGAAGTGGATTATTATCAATATTCACTACGGAACAAACCGATTATCAGAATTATATCTCGCCAAAATTTAGAAAGCTTCTGATAAATTCTGTCGATGATATCCACAACCATCACATTCATTATTATAGCAGATGCAACTTGTCATACCTCATCTTTAAGGTCTATGTTTTGATGGAGTTATCTGTTTATATGGAGTCGGTGATTTATTGCTTATAACACATCAATATAATTGTGATTCCATTATTCGTAGCTTCCGTTCATATGCTGTTAATATAATTTTTGTAGAGCGAGATGAAGGAAACTACATTTTCTATACTGGGTAAGGGAAAATTGCAGCCCATAAATGTTTCCGCATGAAATTCAGAAATTAAATAATGCATACAGCTTTGAACTCGTACATACGAATTCTAATTTCAAAGGAAGTAAAATGATTTCGGAAGTAAAATTGTCCATTCCAATTTCGATATGTATAAGGCGTCGATCAAAATACACGTAAAGGTATATCAATTCGTTAAATAATTATGGTTATAATAGTGAATAGGTATCACCTTATTGGCAATATCACTAGATATTGCTAAGTATCAACGATTGGAGCTTGCACTGAAACTATATATATAT
>NC_068995.1:54305842-54308054 GCF_001194135.2 Octopus bimaculoides | reverse complement strand
GAGAGAGAGAGAGAGAGAGAGAGAGAGAGAGAGAGAGAGAGAGAGAGAGAGAGAGGAGAAGTAGATCCCCCTCCTATTCACCATTCATTGACTCATTTAGTCATTTACCATTGTATTGAAATAGGTTTAAGAAAGGAAGGAATTGTGGAGTAAGGCTAAATATGATTAAAATTTCAAATTACGTTACTCATTTGAATCAACACTACATTTCTGATATTCAAATATGTTTAAAACTTTATATGTATGAAGTGGTTTGAACACCCAGAGTGAACACAGCTATTTATTCATTACTTTCGTATTTGCTTTTTCTTTTTGATTATTTTAAATCTGACCACTTACCTTGTACGGTATCATATTTTAGTCTTTATGAGTAACCAGTAATGAGACTGCATTCTGGCCCGATTGAGGTTGAGGTTTATACTACTAAGTATTAAAAAAAATAACGTATTCCCTTAAATTTTAAGGATGTCATTTTAAGTCTCTATGGCGCCAGAACTTTAATAATAACCTAATTCAAGCAATTTCTACTCTAGTCTATCTAACACAAGTTTTTATGGTTCCTCACCTAGACTATATTTTAAGAACGACCATGTAACACTGAAATCCTCAGTTCCCTTCACCCACCCACATGGGAAAAGTCTTAAACAAAGATGCATCGTAACGTGTAGCTTGGATGAATATGTACTGCGAGTGACCTTAGCCAACTGAATGCTATACGAAAGGACATTATGACACTTATGCAGGAGAAACACATGTCGGATACGAGTGTAATGAGATTCATGCTGAAATAAACGAATTTCACAGATATATAATGCTCCAATTTTCTTTATCATGTCTTGATTATATTCTCTGCAGGAAGAATGAAATCCAGCGAAGCGAACTTAGGATTTACCTATATCGAATGAAGTGCAGTATAATTATTTATCTGAAACAACTTATTATATTCCCCCGTCATTAGATGTTGTTAGGAATCTATGGAAATCTGGATTTTCTCAGTGTGTTAATAATGTATCCAAAGCCCTATTTCTTTACTTAATACATATGCACGCGTGTGTGCATATATATATATATATATATATATATATATATATATATATATATATATCTGCTTGTAAGCTGTCATTGTCTCGCGTACACATATTTATTCATATTGCAGAACATATTGTCTTCCGTATGTAAACTAGTGATTTTCAGTAAATGTTTGCGTAAAACTCGGCCATACATTGTTTTATTCGAATCTGTATGTAAGGATGTATGACTAATGTGAAGCAAAATAAGCAAAGCCAAAATACGTTTTTCAACTATAACCATTGCCAGGCTTTACATTTGTAGTTACCCATAACAAATGGTAATGAAATGAAAATTTGCATGTTAAGATGCTGTTAAAGAATCAATGATATCGAATATAAACAAAACTGCACTAAGCTAATGGATTTCGATGAAACCATTTGCTGCTGTTTGCTGAAGACAAGTGTTCTGACGCAATAAATTATTCATAACTAGTTGAAGTGGAGGAAAACAAATAACGCAGAAATATATATTTCCCAAACATATACTTCAAAAAACAAATACGATTTACTTAATACACATACGACTGTGTTGCAGATCTGTGGCAAAGAATTGCAATATTCGTTTCGGGTACTTGTTGCGAAAATGTATTCAAACTTCATGTAGCTTTCGGCAAATGAAAATACATAAAGATATTTTCTCGGTACAATATAATAGGTGAATATAGGAATTCTCATTTTAAAATTGCATCGTTAAAAGATAGGAAGCAGAGCATATTCAAAACCGTGATTGGTTCTACAAAATATAGCAAATTGTTAATACGTTTAAGTAAAAATGTAACATGAAGAAAAATATAAAATGCCATCATATCATCGAAACAAAAATAAATGTCTAATAAAGGTAGGGGAAACAATAAGAAAGAGATGTTCCAGTAAATATTGGAACTATTATTCGGAAAACATAAATTGTTTGGAGAGAATGGATTTTTTAATTCGAAAAGATTCAGATATCTCAAGTGGATTGTTATATACAAAAATGGAACATATTATACTATTCTGTACTAAGTAAGTTATCGACGGTACGACAGTTAAAATCTCGTTTGAATTGGATTAAAAATAAAATAAAAGGACAGATGCTGTAAATGTATTTAATGCTGCTTGTGTCGAAAAAATATTTTGTTCATATATATATGTATATATATATA
>NC_068995.1:54302502-54305478 GCF_001194135.2 Octopus bimaculoides | reverse complement strand
AGAGAGAGAGATGGGTGTGTATTTTTCCCTTGTTAACAATTAATACGGAAAAATTAGATAAATAATTACCAGGGTAGCAAAAAATCACATAAGTAAAATGGTTGTAATTCCTTGGTTTTAAAGGTAGAAACTCCGGGTTTACGGGAAATATTTTGTATAATATATATATAAATAAATAAAAGGAGCTAAATACAGGTGTTATTCAAATTCTTTTACTTCCGACACATGTTTCGAAGATAGCACTGGTATTATTCCAATGGAATAAAATGGTGTAAAACAATGTAATCTTCTCTTCAGGGAAATGAAGAAATGAAACTCGTCAATAAGACACTTTAACAGAAAATAATGGATAAGTATAGGGATTAGCTGAACTCTATTAAGTTTGTTTTTAAAAAAAAAACGTTAGATGATATAACGTCAAAGGTAGCCTATAGAAAGAGGAGGGGTAAAGGAAAGTAAAAACCAAATAAATGAAAAGTATATAATTGAATTCAGAAGCGACATGCATATATACAAAATACAAATATGCCACGTCTGCATGTTTGCATTCGATTTTTCCTTCTTATGGCCTTGCCGTTAACGTCCCAAAATTTAGTGTTTGGAAGAACCGACTTCGATCAAATATCACCAGACAGAAATCGGTGGGTGATCGATATGAGTGATTGAACAATTGACAATTGCAGCGAAGCGTGCCGACAGTCCAACCGTTGGAAGAAATACATTAAATCTATCTATTTCCTTATCTAAGTATCTGACTATCGATCTTTCTGTTCAGCTGGCTAGATCTATATGCATGTGTGTATATATATATATATATATATATATATTGCATGCATGCATATATTCATATACATATACGTGCATATGTTATATATACATATCATCTGTGTGGGACTTTTAGCGTTTATATCTAGGCAATGCTTGTAGTATTTAGAGCGTAAAATATGCGGAAAGATTTACGACCATCCATATATAGATATAAGGAATGATTCAAAAGCTTATAATTAAATATTAAATTTGCCATAGTTACGATAAATTATATGCTATATCATTAGATTCTGAACTGTTAGGATAGTTTATTATTGGAAAATCCAAAATTATTCATGAAACTATTGATTTCTTTCGTGCGGTTAGAAGTCAAGTAATAACGTTGTAAGAATCTTGTCTACTGAATCAACCTTGCATATTATTGTACATATTTAATCAGATCCTTGCAGACATAAACAGAGAAAATAAAATCCCTAGAATTAGCACTCAGAAGAGAAAGTCTCTCTCTCTCTCTCTCTCTCATTCTCTTTCTTTCTCTCTCTCTCTAAACATATATACACATTTTTTATGCCAAAGTGCATGTGTATCTGTCTGTATATTTATATATAAATACGTATGCGCGCGCGTGCGTGCGTGTGTTTTCGCTTTTGCTTTTTATTAATTTAAATTCTACCTTTGCGGAAGCAACTGTTTTCTAAGAAGGATACAACCATTCATGGCTGGAATGGCTATATGTATATATGCATATGTGTACATAGATGTATCTGAAGATGAATAGTTAATGATTATTGTTCAATATTCAAGCTGTCAATATTTCAATAACATGTCAGATTTTATTTGTTTTTCTAAGCTGGCAGAATCGTTAACACGACCGTCAAAATGCTTGCTGGTATTTTGTCAGTCTTAAAGACGTTCTAAGTTCAGATTCAGCCGAGGTCTGCTTTACTTTTCCTCATTTGGGGTTCGAAAATATAAGTAGTAGAGAAGTACCGGGCTCGATGTAATCGATCAGACCCCGCCTTCAAATTTATTATTATTATTATTATTATTATTATTATTATTATTGTGGTTGTTGTTGTTGCTATTTTTTTCGTAACGCAGTGTAGGTAAAAATGTTATCTGTCAAGCCACAAGGACCTCAGACATAATACTTTCTTTAAAATGTGCGCTGTGCCCAATAAGTCTGCTTTCGAAGTTTCAATGGGATTGAGTCCAACACTCCGATCACTACTGGAATCACTTTTACATTACCCTCTCGCATTCCATACAGTCTTGCCGTTTCCACGTACATGGTGATTTTTACAACCTCTTTACTCACAACATACATGTCATCAATGACCTGATAGTATTTGTCTCTCTTATTCAATATGACAACATCCAGTCGACGGTGTTCGATTATACGATCCGTCTGAAAATCATAGACCCAGAGTATCGTTACTTTCCCATCCTCCTGCATAACTTTACTTTGTACCAGTTCTTTGTTACTTCATAACGGTGTTTAAGGCATAAGAGCCAATGAATTAACCCACAAACACTTTATCATGGTAGCGCTTTTTGTGCAAGGCTCTCACATCCACTTACCAAGTGAGTCACATTTTCCACACTTTTTCCACAGTCTGCATTTCTGGGTATTAGAAGTTTTATAGATTGTATTACTATTATTATCATCATTCTTCTTCTTCTTCTTCTTCTTCTTCTTCTTCTTCTTCTTCTTCTTCTTCTTCTTCTTCTTCTTCTTATTATTATTATTATTATTATTATTATTATTATTATTATTATTGCTGCTAAGGTGGCTAACTGGATGAAATGCTTAGCGGTATTTCGCCTGTCGCTACGTTCTGGCTTCAAATTCCGTTTTCAATCTCATTGATTTTTATATATTATACTTCTCCCCGCGTTCCACATGTGCAACTACAGGGATTACAGTCGCGGAATGCTCGATAACCTTTTTTTAAAATTTGTCATTGGATAAGTAGGAATGTATGTTAGTTTTTCTAGAATTGAGGCCGCTGTAGAGAAAGAAGCACAGGAAGACAGGCACACAGAGGTAGCTAGTTCGAAGTATACACATTTTATCATACATATATATACATATGTACACGCGCATACACACATGCACACGCACATGCACACACGCACATTCACACACGCACACACACACACATGTATATACAAAATGCACATGGTTGGGTTTATTATGTGTGTGTG
>NC_068995.1:54298356-54302492 GCF_001194135.2 Octopus bimaculoides | reverse complement strand
ATATATATATATTGATTTTATACTAATAAGGCAAAATGGTAACTGTTGTATTATGATTTACAAATTATATATTTCGACTTTCATCGACTATAATTTCGGTGTTGTGTATCGCCTTGCAGTTTCAATAAATATTAGGACTGTCTGCATTTTATTGCTGTTTTCCTAATGTCGATGTTGTTATAGTAGGTGACAAAAATATCATTTCTCACCATCTAGTATATGCGCATACTCAAATTAATCTTTTCTCCTCTCCAGTATTATCTTACACTGGCCAACACATTTAATTGGAAGGGAAACGTACTCCCACTTATTTCATGTTCAACCGGTCATTATAATCTGGTCGTTGATATCAAATCAACCCCTTTATTCTATTATAGCACGAGTAACTGTCACATTTGAAAGATATCAGTTTTCTGATTTACTAATCTGGCATAAGAAATGTTATTCTCTTAAATGTTGATTTATTATTCTGAGTGACTTTAAGTTCTCTCCATAACCTGCTGTCGTTTCTAACCTGTTGTAGTCAATCATGTCTGTCTATTCGTTTAGGCATATAATATTACATAGGACTTACGCTCTTGTAGAGCTTCGAAATAGAGTTTGTTCTCTCGTTTCAGCAATGTCAGGAACATTTATGCGTTATTTGAAACGTTTTCTCCGTTTTGTATCGATTCACATCACATGTAAATTGACAGCAAAGGAAGCTAAAAGAAAAGTTGCGCTTGGCTTTCCATAATAATTCATTTTTCCTCAAATATAATCCACATGTAGAATAATGTCCCATAATATTAAAACTGATTAACATAGCCATCATAATAGAATAATCTAAAATCGGTGATTAGCTTCACTGAGATACAATCTACATTTCGCTTTCGGTTTTCAGAAAGGCATGAAAGATAGCTTAATGATTCAAACTATTTTGCCCTTTCAAAAGATCGAGAATATAAGGTTCAACAGCAGCTAAATTACAGTCCCTTCGTGATATATTGTACTAATTACTGCGGCATGCTCGCAAAATGTGCAATAAAAATTCCAATAACAAATAATTCTTCTACGTTTTGTAGCTACGTAATATTTATGCAATACCAATTAAAATATAGTTCCTAGTTCGGTTTTCTCAAGAGAAATGAATTTTGAACCGACATTATATTTGTGATTTAATTTACAATAATTTAAATTATATAGAATCCGTTTGTATAACATGACTTTTTTATAGCATTAATGATTCGGTAGGTATGTCATTATTGAACAGTGCAGATATAACACTATTTATGAATATTCCGATCAGTTATTTAAGAATAAATTTGCTTTGATTGCTTCCTATTTGCTTTTCCGTTTGAACTGCACTTTCTCAATTACGTTCAAAACTTTAAATTTCATTAATACTTAATGAAAATCGAAAATATATTAAAGTATCAACAAAGTATTTCAATAATTTGTATAGCGAATTTTTAATATCTATGAAGCGTTTTGATATATATTGACCTGGAAAACGGTGTGTCAATAGGAAAGTAAATTATATTTGACCAGACATATGTGGAATTAAATCAATATTCTAGACAGAGAGATATGAGATACTACTTCATTCTACAATAAAGATATTTCGTTGTAAATCATACTGGCCAATCGCACTCCACCTCGATACATGAATGAATATAATAACGTATGCATAGTTATTATTAAATTAGATGGAAGAGCAACAACACCAGTAAAATATGTAAAAATTAGATTAAAGCGCTTGATAATAGGTATTCATTCAATTCTACAATTTTCCACAAGTTGATGCCATTGCAAAATGTGGGCGAAGAATAAATTCCAGGAGAGAACCTACTGGGATGCAAAAACGCAAGGATGTGATTACATTAGGAATATAAAGATTAGGAAGGACAGAAAAGAGAGGAGGAATGAGAGAGGGGGAGTGGTGAGATAGGGGGAGGGGGTGAGAGAGGTTAGTGATTGAAGTGTCTGCCATATTGCCGCATGCAGTTCTCAAGTGTTAAGATGTTAAGATTTTTGGCGTATTAGTTGAATATGGATGAAAGAATCAGCACGGCAGTTATTGTCATCGGTGAGAGTATTGAGAAGTTATTATAGGATCATCATTCTAACAGGCGCTTTATAGAAGTTAACACATCTTCGGGTATGTGGTGCATGAAAGCCGTGCAAGATAGGGGATCCATACCCGAACATGTTTCCTAATTGTGCTCCTACGAGATCAGAAATCGTGGGAAAATTCCCTTTGTTCTGATTTATATAGGGGTACAGATATGAAAAATTTCCCCAGTCCTTCGATGGTTTCTGATCTGAAAAACGCAAGTTCGATAACGCCAGTAAGTCCACTTCCTGCAATCTCGATCGATTTCGATTTCACAATCTCTGTTAGCGGTTGATCAGGGATGATTTACCACAGTAAATTAAATTTTTGGTGTTGTCGAATCTATCTTCTACCAGCTTTATGTGAAGCGGCTGAGCAGTGGTCTTCCATGGCGTTGTGCTAAAGAAGTGTTCACTAGTATTAAATGGCAAACTAAAAGCAGGAGACAAATATATATTTAAAATTCTTTCTAAATTGGTCGACATTACAATATTACTGCTGCCACAGAAGTTAATATGGATCGGAGTCAGTTCACATTCCATAACAAACAGCTAGTAGCAGTACTCTTGAAGCTACATTCATTCGTCTTTAATGATATCAACATTTGAAGGGGTTCGCTTGTAATTATGAACTCCAAGCAATCGATCTAACCAAAACAAGACATAGACTAATAAAGCATGTCTCCTTGTATTCGTTTCTTTCTACACACTTATTCACTACACACCTACTTCCTTCTTCGCAATACACACATTCTTTATTCTTCTACACCATATAGCTTTACTTTCTCAGACACAAACTCATTTTTACAATGATCACTTTGCCCTTGCATTTCCGTTTAATTTCTCTATTTTAATATTTTCCATAACACAATTTAATCTATAATTACATATATCTCTTTTGAAACACTACGCAGCTAAAATATGATATATTCAACTTAGTTTTATTATTCTTTTACTTGTAGTGCTATTCATTTTTTTAAAAAAATATTTATTGTCTTTTTATTTATTCTGATTGTTGTTGTTACCCTATATATTTTACAAACAAAATTGTTTATCTGTTCCTTTTTGACATCGAATACATTATTTATTCACTTTATCACATGTCACCTGATTAAACCTCACAAGTATCCATCATATTCATAACATAACATCTTACTACACTAAAAGCAATTCATGATATTTATTCTTTCTTTATGCTATATAATTTATGAGTCTCTTTACTGAAACTGTTATAGAAAATATTGATTATATCTGCGCCAAAAGAACAAACGTCTTTTGCAATGAATGTCTAAATGACTTCACCTTATAAACAAAATGCTAGTTAGTTCCAGCTTTGTAATTTTATTTTCTTGTTTAGTGTATTGTCTGGGGCAATAACCATTGAATAGGTTTATGGATAGACAGAGAGAATTTAGGAAATATTGGTAACTGAAACGTGAAACTAGAAATACGCAGTAACAAGATAAAATAGGAGTCTGACAAGATGATGCACACATAAAATAATAACAGACAAGCAGAATACTGATTAAAAAGAAAAATATTTTATACACATAACATATATACAGTTCAATATATTTGCCATCATTGATCTATCTAGTTATATATGTGTGTGTGTACATATATGTATTTTCATGTTTTATCCTCTAAACGCTTCACTGACCTCAATGTGGGCATGTTTGAGAACGACCTTGAGAAGCTTAGAGGAATAAATAGGCCTCAGTATATATCGTTTGAAGTCTTAAAACAATTATTTGATCGGTCCATTGCTTTTTTTCAGAAGATCTAAGTAATAGGGACGTAAACTAAACAACACCGATTGTCAAGCTGGTGCAGAATAAAGACTAACACAATGCCACACTCGTACATGCATATACATGTATACATGCATACATGCATAACATATATATATATATATATATATATATATGTGTGTGTGTGTGTGTGTGTGTGTGTCTGTGTGTGTGTGTGTGTGTGTGTGTGTGCACATATACACATATATGTAATTATATGTATGTATATA
This sequence comes from Octopus bimaculoides, assembly GCF_001194135.2. Taxonomy (NCBI): domain Eukaryota; kingdom Metazoa; phylum Mollusca; class Cephalopoda; order Octopoda; family Octopodidae; genus Octopus; species Octopus bimaculoides. The sequence continues at coordinate 54,298,378 of NC_068995.1, read as the reverse complement.
TATGTATATATATATATATATA
>NC_068995.1:54296981-54297968 GCF_001194135.2 Octopus bimaculoides | reverse complement strand
GAGAGAGAGAGAGAGAGAGAGAGAGAGAGAGAGAGAGAGAGAGAGAGAGAGAGGCAAATATTAGTCATTGTACGAATGAATTTATGTCTGTAAAGCTAGAAATATATGGTGTAGAAAATGAAGTCTGTATTGTGGAGAAAATAGGTGTATATTGAAGAAATGTGCAGAATGAAACGAATACAAGGACACATGCTTTATAGATCTAGAAAGATTATATAGATGTGCGTATTTTCAAGGGCATAGAAATCCACATTCAGACATAAAGCATTCAAAGCAGTTCAATTCAATACAGTTATGTAGTTAATATCTTGAATTTGCACAACTAGCTCAGGTTTCAATTTAACGACATCGTAGCTAATGAAGTGGAATTTCTAAAATTTAGTATAGGCATGTAAGTATCAAAATATAGATCTTCACGAACGTTAATGGGATATAAAAGCCTTGATTATGCTGAAGTTAGGAGGAACCATCATTAGAGGTGTTATCCAGTATTAAATTTGGGAATCTGCACTGGATAGAATCGAAATCGAAATTAATGTGAAAATTCCATTCGTGCACTCAGGTGGCTATTATTTTGAAGGTAAATTCAATTAGATATTTAATCTAGAATTTGTAAAATGCGTTAATTTGAAGCAATGTATGAGTAAATATATAAGTTATATAAATATTATACAAAATAATTGTTGCGTTGCTTCCTTCCTGATTGAACATAGGTTTACACTTAATATGAAGTGAATGTTTCAAAAGTACATAATATGTGTAAAACGAGTACTTTTGAAGGAATGCAAAAAATCGCTTTCATTTGCATTCCTTACTTGAGGTGCGGAAACGTTTTCCGCATCAACTTTCAGGTAATCCTTGAAGAAATGACGCGTCATAATGGTATGTTTCGCAGTTGCAGTTCCTTGTAAGTAGCCACTGGATGTTTATGCATGTATATATACACACACACACACACACACACACACACACAAATATATATATATA
>NC_068995.1:54295956-54296559 GCF_001194135.2 Octopus bimaculoides | reverse complement strand
ATATATATATATATATATATATATACATACATACTTCTGTGTGTATATATACATACTTTTGTGAGCGTGTGTGTGTGTGTGTGTCTGTGTATTAATTGTATATAGTTAGTAGAAAGGAATCATTTTGGACTGCTATTTCCAGTAAATATTGGTACATTGTTGTACCACTATCTTATTTATTTTTTAACTCGATGGTATTTTGTTTTACTAGGAAACAATACTACTGAATGACACTATTTAATAATTTCTTCTTTGCTAACTTTTTCACTGTTCTTGTTCTGTTAACGGCTAGGCATTTCAGATGAGTGTATACTGGCATTGATGTAGCGACATTTGGGCTTTTCACTAGGTGAATGTAGCGGATGAGAACTAATCAAATTTATGTTAACAAATGTAATTGGGAAAGTTCGAAACCAAGGTCCTAGATTATCCACATCTGGGTTATACATTCATTTAATGTTCTTCCTACAGGTAAGATAATTTTATTTTTGCAACCCGCTAACATTTCTGCCAGTAAAGTGAAGCTTTACGATAGAATCGTATATTATCGACTGTTATTTTCAGTAAATATTGGTGCATTGCTGTGCCACTATCTTATATATA
>NC_068995.1:54294320-54295871 GCF_001194135.2 Octopus bimaculoides | reverse complement strand
TATATATATATATATATATATATTATTTATATATATATTATTTATAGTAAATACAATAACCTGTGGAGTGTCTAGTCTCGGAGTTAATACCTTGAAACGAACGGAATGCTGTGGAGTATGCATCGTCCAATAATATCTGCAATCCGTATACTTTTTTAATTCAAACATTGATGTGGCTCACTTCACAAATGTAAAACCTATTAACGAATTTCCACTAACTCACAACAACATTATTTTATCTGTAGGTAAAATATTGTATATTTTACTGCAACAGAAGACCACTTAAATATGTATGTTCTATAACACATTAGCTCAATTTTCCAGTAAACATAGTTAATAGAATCGAATGTAGTTTAGATTAATTTATTGCAATACCATTGTTGTTTATTACAATGGAAGATGTAAATCAGACTCTTAATACTAGTAAGCTTATTAATAAGATAACCACAGTGGATTTGCAGAATCGGCAGTGTCGGAAAATGACGAGTTGCAAAATGAGCGCGAGTTCGAGGTTGCGATTTGGTCTTTTGTAGTCGATAAACTAAAGTCTTTTATCACTTACGCCTATATCAAAAACCATACATATTATTCTAATATTAATATTCCTATCGTGGATTAAGTTAAAGAGCAGGCAGAATAGTTAAGTAAGGCAGACAAAATACTTATGGCCGTTTTTGTTCAAATTCCCGGCCAATTTGTGGACCAACTTCGGGCCAATTTCCGGGCCAATTTCCGGGCCAATTTCCAGGCCAACTTAGGGCCAATTTGTGTTCAAATTACGCCAAAGATGACCGTGCCTTTCATGTTTTCGAGGTGAAAGAAATAGATAGCAGCTGCTTACTGGAATCGTTGATGTCAATCAACTAGCTCCTTTTCCTAAAGTTTCACGCCAAAAAGAATATTTCTATTGTGGACAAGCAGAGTATTTAAAATATGAAAAGTTTTTTTCTTTTTAGGGCATTTTTCTACGGCTTTCTTCGTTCTAATTTGGGACACTAGAGAGTTTAACTTAAGTTTTCATTAGTTTATGCTACCAAATAAGTAATACTCTTATATAGGGATGAATAGAATCAAATGTAAAATCCGCTAACTTCAAGGTCTTTAGCTGATGTGAAAATTAAAATGTTATTACAATTATATATTGCTGATGGCAGAAATATTGTAATTACATTTGAATTGGGTGAAGAATATCTTTCCTGTAAACATATGACCGCTTAGAGTAAGATGTTTCCCAGACACTTGATAAACAAATTATATATTTTAAATATTAAATCCATACATATATTAAAAGCATTCCAATATATATATTACCAGTTGTTAATTATAAATGATCGTGCTACTTGACAGCCTGTATGATCTCATCAGTTGGCGAAATTAATCGGTATATCTGTCTCGGGAAATAGACTTAATTCAAATAATTCAATATATATATATATAGATGTATGTATGTATGTGTGTATGTATATATGTAAGTATATCTGAATGTGTGTGTTTGTATATATATCTATCTATCTACACACACACACACACACACACATATATATATATATA
>NC_068995.1:54292754-54293289 GCF_001194135.2 Octopus bimaculoides | reverse complement strand
ATATATATATATATATATATATATATATATATACATACACAGATACACGCATATATACATGCACAAGTGTTTGTATATATATATGTGTGTTTGTGTGAACATATGTGTAGTTGTTTGTGTGAGTATATACATTTACATATACATATGTATGTGTGTGTGTTTACATTCATATGTATATGAATGTATATTTCAAAGCACGTATATATATGCCCATATTGTTTCTTTGTAAACTTTTCACTACATCATACTTCATATACATTATCAGTTCGCAATTATGGACAGAGAAAACAAGATACTGTAAGAATATCAAATAACTATTTCCTCCCAGCTAACTACCTATATCCTATTTAATACTGCAAAGTTTGCATAGCTTTCTTTGCTTAAAAATTTAATCAATTTTATAGAGATCTACGTTGTCGCATTCATAATTATATCTGCATTTAACTAAATATTTACAGAAGACTTACGTTTACAGCAATTTAATAAATGTACACACACAAATAACCATATATATATGTATATATATATATATATA
>NC_068995.1:54291326-54292616 GCF_001194135.2 Octopus bimaculoides | reverse complement strand
GTATATTTGGTGTTAATTTGCTTCAGCTTTATATTACATTAATCTTAATCTTATTTCGGCCAGAGTTCTTTCGTCACACTTCTGTGACCTCATCAGTGGTCCTTTGTTTCCTTCTTTCTTAGGTGTGTCTCACCTTGCTAACTATCAGCCATTTTGTATTTTGTATTCCTATTGTATGTGTCTACGCATGCGTGTCCTTCAATGTGTCTATGTCTTTTGTAAGTGCATGTGTGTGTATGGGGAGTGTCTGTATCACCTATATACTCTGTTAATACGTGTTCGTTTGTATTTGTTCTTATTTATTTATTTGTTCATGTGTGTGTGTGTTTTTTTAATATTTTTTTATCTACTGTCTTTTTTTGTGTTTAATTAAATTTTGTTAACGTATGTAGTATTTAATTCCATTTGTTTATCTTTGTATTGTATTATATTTTGTTCATATTATTATTGGTTTATGGGTAACATGTCACATGTTGTGGTTTGTGGTTTGTTAGTGGTGTGTGTTAGCGTTCCATTCTAGTTTCCTATTCAGGCTAGGTTTATATATATATATATATATATATATATATATATATATATATATATATCGTAGCACTCTGTCGGTTACGACGAAAAGGGTTCCAGTTGATCCGATCAACGGAACTACCTGCTCGTGAAATTAACGTACACATGGCTGAGCACTCTACAGAAACGTGTACTTTTAACTTAGTCCTCGGGGAGATTCAGCGTGACACAGAGATGTGACAACGCTGGACTTTGATATGCAAGTACAACAGAAACAAGACGAAAGAATGAGAGAATGTTGTGGTGAAAGAGTACAGAAGGCTTTTCCACCAGCCCCTACGGGAGCCTCGTGGGGCTTTAGGTGTTTTTTGTTTTTTTTGCTTAATAAAAACTCACAAATCCCGGCCTGGGAATTGAGACCGCAATCCTGCATCTGAGAGTCCGCTGTACTAACCACTGGGCCATTGCACCTCCACGCACATACATACACACACACACACACACATATATATATGCGTATATATATATATATATGTATATACACGTGTGTCTGTGTGTTACTGGCATTTATTTCAAGATTTCATGCATGAACACAACCATTAGGCCATATTTATATGCTCTACAGTACTTAAAAGCACACACATACACGTGCATATAGATATACGAACAAACTTATGCGAGCAACCACAGACGGACAGACAGACAGACATAGTCACACACACATATCTATCTATGGGTCATTGCGCCTCCACTATATATATATATATATATATATATATATATATA
>NC_068995.1:54289870-54291191 GCF_001194135.2 Octopus bimaculoides | reverse complement strand
ATATATATAAATGTGTAGTTTATATTCCCGTAATATTGAATCCAATTGCTTAGTGGAAGCTTTTCTGTAAATTCGTATTTGTGAAGAGACAGTGACAAAAGACCCATCTTCAAAATAGACCAATTTATTGTATATATAATAGCTAAAATGCTTTCACACTTATATATCACCGAGCAAACGTCTGCAGCAGCGTACAAATGATTTATACCATAGCAAATTAGTCTGTACTAAACGTAATTTCAGTTCAACTGTATTGAGGCGAAATACTCGATTCTTGTTTCATCCTAATTATTTGTATTTCCGGTCTATAATGTTTAATGTCCATAATCCTGGAATATGGTAAATAGAAATCAATGGAATCTATTAAAGTAATGTGCCATTGATAACTTGCTGACTCATGTTTTCTTTTTATATAGTTTACATAAGCCTTATAACAATTTTCCGGAAGTTCAATGTGCACATGTAAGTGTCAGTGTAAATACACTTTTTCAGCTTGTCTTTGTCTTTTGCAAAATGCTCACTATTGATTTTTGTTTTGTCACATAGGTGTAGAGGAAAAAGGTGTATTGCGTGATCTATATTTCGCAATTATAACATGAAGCGAAAACTGTCGAAGACTTCCTAAGATGCGTGCAATTCCTTTACCATTTAATTTTCTACAATTGAAGAAATAAGGTGACAGAGACACACACGCACGCACACACATACATATGAATCAATCTACTATTGGGTACTGAAAAGTTCCTTTCTGTTGGTAAAATGAAATACAGGAAATTCAGTTAATTATGATTTTATTCAACATATTCTCTTATGAAATTTACACAATTATTGAAGTGATCCTTCATATTTTCTAAACTCTGCAAACGAACGACGCCTTTCTCTATACTCTTAATCTCACAAAACTTTCAGTACTCACTCGTATGTATACACACACAACCACACACACACACACACGCACACGCACACATCACATCACACACACACATACATATATATATATATATAAATGTTTGTGTTTCTGTGTATATGTGTGTGCGTACGTGCGTACGTGCGTGCGAATGTTCGTGCGCGCATTTTTGCGTGATTGCGTACAGTTGTCCCTGTGTATATATGTATATAGGCGCAGGCGTGGGTGTACAGTGAGAAGCTTCTTTCCCCAAAAAATGAATCCAGGTTTAGTCCCACAGCGTGCGAAAAGGAACCGATAGAATAAGTACTACGATTACAAAGAATAAGTTCTGCCGTCGAGTTGTACACCTACAACACCATCAGGCGCGATAACAAGACGAAAGCCTTTAAAAAGGTGTGTATGTATGTATAT
>NC_068995.1:54287495-54288978 GCF_001194135.2 Octopus bimaculoides | reverse complement strand
ATATATATATATATACAGAGAGACAAACTGACACAATGAGAGGCAGCGAGACAGACAGACAGGCAGACAAGTAGGCGAACACGCACATTGACCACACACACCACAAACACTAGCTCATTTCATTTCTAACTAAATTTCACACTTGAATTTGCGTTAGTAAAGTGATGTATTATCTCAAGATATTTGCCGCGTCATTTTATCTTTTCTTTTTTCAGAAAACAACTAACCAAATCATTCATAATTAACTGTTACTACAAACACTAAGTTTATTGCAACATACCTATTATGGAATATAATCATCATGTACTTAGACGTATGCACATACGCGGCGCTTACACACACAGATACACGCACGCATACACATACACATACGTATATATATATATATATATATATAAACACACACACACACATATATAAATATATATATGTGGGTATGTGTGTGTTTAACCACAAAAAAAAACTGCATTGATATCATGGCGATGAAGTCTCAAACAGAGTTGGAAACATTTACATGAAGAGTCTAACAAACCCATCAGTTTCCTTGAAATTTGCACGGTCGCCTCTATTATCGCATCCATGAGTTATAGTGGATATTTATATCTAATAGTACACAAGTAGGTACAACAGATAGGGCTGCGTATTTCTTCGTCATCTGATTCAAAGTGAGTACAGATCGCACGGAAATTTACGTCAACACATATGGGGTTAAATTTGATGTAGTATTATATACTATGTCACTTAATGAGCATAATAAAATCTTGGATTGAGGCAAACGTTAGGCATTTATTACCCTTCATGAAATTGTACATAATCCCAATATGAGCAGCTGAATTTGAGCTGTAGAAATGTAACAAAATTAGCCTAAAATACATAAATATTACAATAGAGAACATGGAAATAATCCTAGATTTCAATTTCGACTAAGAAATATTATACCACTTTAGTTGAAGATATTTCTTTATTAGTATGTTGAAAGAAAGTAGAATTTCCAGAATATTGGATTAAGCCAACTAAATACTCGATTGATGTGTGTCGAAACGCGTGGGCTTCTACAAAAGTTATAAATATGCGTGTTTATATGCGAAGACTAATGGTGTACTTTTATGCATGCATACATGGTGAGAGCTAGCAAACGCAAATGTTAGGCTGTGTGTGTACCTATATGTGTACTTGTGTAGAATATAAAAGTAATAATGCCTGAAAGCTGACTATCAACGTACTGAGAGAAGGAAATAGAGTCTATATGATGATACTTTCTGAAGAGAGTCCATAGCTAAAAGGCTGAAACAGTGAATAACGGAACGCATTAAATCTTGTATGTTAGATGATGAATATTTTACAATTAAGAATAATCATACTTACAAACACAAAAGTACAGATATTAATATATAACACACATACCAGCACATGCATTCCACACACACTCCGCACATTGGCATACACACACGCACACTCATATATATATATATATATATATATA
>NC_068995.1:54276524-54286952 GCF_001194135.2 Octopus bimaculoides | reverse complement strand
ACCCATGCTCTTATGAAAAAAGAAAAGAAACTCCAGCAAAATATCAGAACTTAAATGGAAGACAACTTTCTACAAATATGGAGGTATCGAACGAGGCATTTTTTTCTTTGCAATTTTCTAATGTTGTTTTTCAGCGGATGCGATCGCGTCTCGATATGCAGTGTATATGATAAATAACCTGTCCCTTGTCTCTCGTCCGTAATAAAAGACTTCCTCAAGGACGGCAAGCTAGCAGATTCGTTAGCACGCCGGGCGAAATGCTTACTTGTATTTCGTCTGCCGTTACGTTCTGCGTTCAAATTCCGCCGAGGTCGACTTTGCCGTTCATTCTTTCGAAGTCGATTAAATAAGTATTTAGTTGCGCACTGGAGTCGATCTAATCGATTTAATCTCTGTCTGTCTTTCTTTGTCTTCTCTATGTTTAACCCCACTCCACCTGTGGGCAATAAATGAATAAATAAATAGCTTCCTCTTCCTAATTTCCATACACAAGTAACATGAATGCAGTCGCTTGATTGGTAAGTAATATAGTCCCTTTCTCCGTGTGCTATCACTAAAACTGCGACACAGGTCGTATCAGTCGAAGCGACTGGTGAGTGCAGGCAATGAAGATGTCAATGGTATGTAAATGCCAGAGCGTACAAATAAAATATAGGTACCATTTTCAACGGTGGGCTTCGTGCACCTAAGATATCATTTATGTCATTTATGAACGTTTCAAATGATCTGCATTCATGTCGCAAACGAAACAGTTTTAGTATTACATATATTTGAAGGCGACGAGCTGGTAGAAACGTTAGCACACCGGGCGAAATACTTAGCGGTATTATCGTCTGTCTTTACGTTCTGAGTTAAAATTCCGCCAAGGTCGAATTTGCTTTTCACCCTGGCAATATGCCTTTCATCCTGGTGTAGAGCTAAACGATGGGCCCACTCCTGCAAAATTTCGGGCCTCATGCCTGGAGTCAAACATAATATTACGTATATTCAAGCCGGACTGAGCTAAGATTAACTGACAGCTACAATAACTAAAATCCACTTTCAACATCAATAAATACTTAAATTCTTTAATGTAGGTTTTCAGCTCATTACTTACAGTGTAATTTCATGCGGTACAATAGTAGCAATGGAGCAGCAAATCTAATTAAAATTTCAGGTGTGTTTCATAATTTCCTGGGTGTCAGACCAAAAATGTTGTAGCGAGGCCTCAAGTGGGGACTAGTCGATTACGTCGACCCAAGTGTTTCACTGCTACTTAATTTATTGACGCCGAAGGTACGAAAGGCAAAGTATCACTGGGCGAATTTGAACTAAGAACATAGTAACGAGCAAAATAAGCATTTCCTGCGTCGTGCTAACAATTCTGCCAGGAATACTAATAATAATAATAATGAATGCTTCATACAAAGGAGAATTTCTCCAGTTATCTATCAATTTTTCAAATTAAAATTAGCAGCGTAATGACTTTAATTTGAAAGACCAATACTCATTGACAAATACTTTCTTAAGCCTTGTTCGTAGGCATGAGAAAATTGCTCTCCAAATCCGTTTTTTTTTTTTGTCCTGCCTTTAGTCTTACGCTGATGCAATCAGAAAACATATGCAATGCTTGGATTTTAGAGGGCCAAAGTTTTGATGCAGTCGCACTGCTGAAATGTATGTTTCAGTCCTCGTTGTTCATAATAGAATATTGTTATAAAAAAGAGAATAAATGGGAGAACAAGGATTATAAGTTACCAAGTGTTACAGCTCTTCCTGACGTGTATTAGGCACAGCAATACAAGCACAAATACTAGAAACTCAACGGATGTCTTGTTGTATGCGTTTGTGTATATTACCGGTAAGTCTTTGAACTTATATTGCACCGTTTATAAGATATCATTAGCAAGTATATTAAATTTTCGTTTTACACTTCATAAAGTCTCACTTTCGTCCGTGAGGGTATATGTTACGGCAACGTAGAATGACACTGAATGTATACGCGGCGCGATGGTCTATATAAACAATATTACAAAATTGATGTATTTGTAATACACAACATTTTACTGTTCTGGTTTATAATCTATGCGTGTGTGAATAGTAAAATGTAATCTAAAATATTTTCCAACAAGTAGGCGTGCTTGTAGTAGTGGAGAAAATGTTCAAATAGCACAAACATTGATTTTTTTTAGTATATTTATCACGGCATCGTTTATGAAAGAAGTTCTTTTAATATACCGAGTGAATCGCCTATATGTCATTTCATTAAAAAACGTGTTTTATTTTTATTGGAGTTATTGAATATGTAGACGAAAGAAATAAATAAGTACACGAGATTTGAAAGAATGAAAAATGTTTGTAATAAAGTTTTTAAAATTTATTTAACAAAATATCAATCAGTAGGACCACTACAAATATTGATGGTATTAAAGCCTATCGTGTTGATAGAATGTAAAAAGATAACTGCTGTAAAAAATCATTCTAATGAGAATTAAAACATTATTTCTGTAATCATTGCGGGGGAGAAAACCGTAAAATTGGAACTGAATCAAACAAGATAATTAAATAATGGATCTCTCAAATGATTATGATGACATTTAAAGTTCATTTTTATTTTGTTAATTTTGACATTGTAAGCCAAAATATTAATGTGATATGAATCTTCCATTCCGAAATGTGTAACCATTTAACGAATACTTTTCAAAGGCAAATTACATGCAACGAGCGTTTTTCCTCATAACTAATTACTTTAATGTAATTTAAAAAGTCATTATAAAACAGGGTTTCAAACATTTCTTGAAGAGATTAGCACACTGTAGGATTAATGCTTTTATTTAGTTATCCCATTATCGTCTCCATTATTAAAGCTAAATCTAAGGATAAAGGGAAATTTGACAGTAAAGATATTTCATTCTATATGTCTTCATTCCTATTATACGCACAATGGCGTAAACCGAACTCTGCATAACTACGTACTTCTCATTATACCAACCATAACTTTTGTATAACACATTTGCAACATTTTATTACATTTCACTTTTTTCAGTTTGTTCTCTGTTTTGATAAAAGCTTCATATTCAAAACGTCGACGGTGATTTTCATTTGCACATGGCTCAATAACTTGAATGTGTTTATTGCTATGTTCCTTTGAATTACTCTCACGCACAAATTCCAACATTACTCTGATTCTGAGTATCATATTCCCACTTAGCTTCCTTGATATATTTATAATATGATCATAACTCATATAAATTGTAATGTAAACGACAACAAAGCCCTGGTTTCTACATTTTATAACAGAGATCCCGTTTGCTTTTAAGTTAATATTCAGATCAATTGCTTCAAACTAAAAACCGTTCATTATAAACTTATCAAATTATATGACTCGACAAATACATTCCTACTGATAAATATTTCTAGCACTCAAACTCTATAATTCAGCGTAAAGTTTCAGTTGTTTGACACATGCTGTGAATCAAGTGATTATTCTCTACGGAAGCCTTCAAAGTGTTGTTAAGAATATCAACCAAGTCTCCCTGAAGTCATGTAATATCGCCTGAATTGAAAATGAACATCTTGAAATTGATAATATAACGGATGATACAGCCTGAAATATCTTTCAAATTTAAGGTTTTAACAAAGCGGTCTTTACTGGTGAGTCAGTTTTCGCAGGCATGGCTATTGGTGCCCCATGTAGCAGCCAATATATTGGTTGCTTCCTAAAATATGTGAGTGTTACCTGAATAAAATAAATCAAGGGAAAGCCTAACAATATGAGTTCGTGGTTTTTGCATCCCACGCTAGTTATATTTAATTAATTTTCCTGTCATGTCCCTCTTAGCAAACGCGTAAGAGTTACGCCATGCAACTTATAAATCATAACTGAATACGTGTTTATAATGTTTGTGTCTGACTTTACAAACGTATCCTCTCTTATTCTTGCAAACACTGGAAGAGAAAAGCGCAGCATACTATTTTTCAAGCATCTAAAACCTAGTTAGGGCCCTTTTTCTCGCAACCAAATATTCGCCTGCGTCCAACTTCAAATCCCTTCGCTGAAAAAGTAATTAAAAACACGTACTGAAAACGAAACATGATTTAATATAATTTCCAAATATATGAGTTAGTAAGATTAAGAATTTAACATTTTTCTCGTCGAAAGCCTTCCTCTACAAGTGCCATTATTTGCACATTCTGCTCCTGCTATTTAAAAGGCACTCTACAACTTTGTATAAACCATGAAATAAAGATTCGTACCTAAATACTGTTTCTGTCACTCACTGTCTTATAGATGACTATAATATCATGGTTATTTAGATTTACAATCTTTCCGCAACATCCTTCCAATTTCAAGTAAAATAATGGTATTTTTCGTTTGGAATTGTACTCTATGCTTACAGTTCTATTATAGCATTGTTGTAGATTCTTATAATACAGATTTTCCTAGCATCAAATCGCAAATGCTTCAGAATAAATTCCAGTTGAGAAAGGAGAGAAAAAGAAACATTGTTCTTTTCTTTTCTTTCTATTTTACAAATGTGAATCCAAAACAAAGGAATACATACAGGAAAAATATATCAAACAAGTAAAGGAAAACTACATACTGCATCAATTGAGACTTGAGCGAGAATACATAGCATTTATTGAGCGGACCAACAAAATAAATAAAATAAAAAGATGTATAAGTAAATGTTTTACGCTTATGCAGATTTTTTTCCCTCAAAACAATGGTATGTACTCTCAAATTATCGAGACATGCCGTCTACACTACCGTTGGGAAAAGCACGATATTGTAATCAGAAAAAAAAAAAGACGACAGCCACAATAACAGCAAGAACAAAAGAAGTGACAAAAGGATACCTGATATCAAGAAAGAAAATGTCTAATGCTTATCAACAATAGAAACAAGTATGTGAAAGACTATGACATCAACAATAAAATGAAAATGATCAAAAACAATATTATTACTAAGCTCATCAATCTATTCCGAGATGATATTACCAGGAGGAAACCATAAATACATGCAGTCTTTTGTTGTTGATTGCATTGTTTTCTGCCATGGACAACATTGCCTTTGGCGTCGGTGACTGCGTTTCCTTTATTCAGAGAATGCTTTTTAAATTCTGACATCCCTCGGACATTCGCAGATGAGTTACTGTAGAATAGATGGACATCGCAAGTTCGATACCACTGTCCTCCTTCTTGAAATCCCATGTAGCTGTCCATTACTATGCTCGGATGATTGAAGTGCTGCTCGATTACAAATTGTTACAGATGTCACAAATCACTTTTATGATGCTTTAGTCCTGATGATTTCGCTCATTGCATGATAGGATATGATACGTTAATTGGTTTTATTGAATGCCTAGGAGTTATTTGAAATCAAAAAGCAAAACAGCAGGATGGGATACTACATGCTATCTCATCCAATCTTCTATAAACTCTGCCTTCCTAAATTGGAACTATATCAATCCATTGGATGAAGGGTAAGGTTAACATCCGTACTCAGACGATTTGGCTCTACTCAGAAACCTTTAGAGTAATTAATTTTTACTCAGAACCATGGAACAAATGACCTTCTATCGACGCTATTATTCCTCTATCTATAATGTTGCGCAATACCGGAAATTTTGTAATCGAAGTCTAAAAAACAAGATGCAAATGTGTGGAGAGACATCGAAGGCGCAAAGGAACTGCGCAATTAAAATGTATAGATGCATGAGTTAGCATTTCCTTTTATTTATTTTACTTTCGTAACATAAATACTATACACATGTTTTTAATCACTTAAATACCTTGTGGTATTTTACGGTTTGTACGATTTGAGTTCAAATCCAGCCGAAGGTAATTCATGCACCCTTATGTTTGATTAAATTAAATACCACTCACGTATTGTAGTAAATTGCTGGTTTTGGGTTTAAATTAGAAATATTTATTATCAAAATGACACTACGTATCTCGAAATCAAGTCATGATCATTGACGTTTCTTTATAATTGTTTTTTCTCATATCATAATGCCTCACACCTAATAATTATATTTCTAGAGACCTACAGTAGGTGATGTAATAGCACTGCTAACACAGTTGAACACAGTATTATTTTCTATTCTAGGCACGAGGCACGAAAATTTGGGGTTGTGGTCCGTCGATTAGATTGACCCCAGTACGCAACTAGTACTTAATTTATCGACCCCGAAAGGATGAAAGATAAAGTCGACCTCGGCGGAATTTGAATTCAGTATACAGCTAAGCATTTCGCCCGGTGTGCTAACGTTTCTGTCAACTCGCCGCCTTCAATAGAACACATTATTAACTTATGAATACGTTTGACGTAGTTTGTAGTAAATACGATGCTCCTACAAGACATTAGAACCTGCGGCAGTTGTGCAACAAAGTTGCGTACGCTTCCAAAGCCCTGGAACGTAACAAAAAGAAGAACGAAATCTTCTCATATAACTTTATTTAAATTGGGGGGAGGTGTGAACCTCAGTGTTCCTAGTTCTCTCTCTCCCTCTTATCAATATTATGATGTCATAAAAGGCGACGAAGTGACAGAATCGTGAGCACGGTGGGAATAATGATTTTCGTCTGTCCTTATGTTCTGAGTTCAAATTCTACTGTGTTCGAATTTGCATTTCATTCTTTTGGCGTAGATAAAAATGCACCAGTTAGACACAGGAGTCTATGTAAGCAATATATTTCTCGGCATTTCTGGCCTTATGCCAAATTTTGAAATCATTATTAAGACGTGATTAACTTACAGTTGATTTACAGTTATACACAGGCTCAGGATCGAATCTTGTACTATTTATTGTGAAAGATATGATCAAGTGAAAACAAGTTGGGCCGTATTTCCTCAACGTCACTTTGTTTATATTTCTGAAGGATTTCAGTAACGCTATGTATTTATAAATGAATTTTGTCGGTCATTGAATCTTGTAAAACGAATGCTTAATACATTATCCATGCAGTAATTGAGACTCAAGTGTTATTAGAGCTGTCAGAAACGTTATCATGCAGGGCGAAATGCTTACCTGTATTTTGTTTGTCCTTACGTTCTGAGTTCAAATTCCGCCGAGGTCGACTTTGCTTTTCATCCTTTCGGGGTCGATAAATTAAGTATCATTTGCATAGTGGGATTGCTCTAATCGACTGGCCCCCTTCCCCAAAATTTTGGTCCTTGTCCCTAGAGCAGAAAATGCTATTAAAGTAAATTCTTTGACATCTGATTTCGTCCATCATTTCAAGGAACTTGAGTCATCTGTCCTTTCTATCATTCCACGATGTGTACAAAGATTGAATAGTCACACAGAGACCATTTGAACGTAAGAGAAGTATTTTCTCTGTATTTTCATAACCTATGCAGGAGCGAATCCAGTGTTTATTATTTAGTTTTGTTTACTTTCGTAAAAATAAGAGAATTTCCTTTTAGTTTTTCAACTTAATGAACAAAGAAGGAAAAGGTGGCCAAGAAAATATTACATGAGAGTATAATGAAATGATTAAGAAAGAAAGATAGCGTAACAAAATGGCACAAATGTCTTTTAAATATATAAATATATGTTAACAACACAAATAAGTTTGCCGTTTCTTTTTCTTTTCATTTTTTTTTTTGGCTTCTTCCGTTCACTTATTGTTGTTGAATATTTCTCTTTTTTTTCTTCCTATACTTTTTGTTCCACTTTAACATTACCCTTGAGGTTACCAGACTGCAAAGCTAGTAATTATATACCGGCTTATTGACGTTCGGAATCTATAGAGGGATAATTTAGAGCAAGTTCTCATCTTTTGTTTTGTTGATTAGTTGCTTTTCTATGTGTTTTCTTTAATGTGTCTGTCGTATTTTCTCAAACATTTTACTAGGTGTAATTATGTAGTACTTATTTTGAATTGCGAATCAATATATTCCATGACAATCTGATGCAGACTGAGGTTTTCTATGTGAAGTATAGCAAAATAGACATGAATAACATACAAACGCACATACTGCTTCATATATCACAGAGAAATCAAATACCTGATCGCATCTACAATTAAATTTATAGCTTCTGAAGAAGGGCGGGAGAAATACGGTTCCATTAGTGGTGTATATTAATAGTTTCATGCATCCACTTTCTAAGTCATTAACACATAACTAGCCCGAAACTAAACACAAGATTCAACTTAACCTTAATTCTTTGGGCAAGAAAGCATTGAAGTCGATATATTCCGGACTTATTGAGAAGGAAAGAAATATGATAATCGAATCTAAATATCATTTTTATCAAGAAATACCATCAGCGCAAATAGAAGAACGGTCTAAAACCTATCAGAAAACTTTGAAGATGGAAGTAGCAAAATTACAAGATATTTGTGCGAAACAATAATTAATTCTATTGAAAAAAAAAACTGGTACACAGGCAGAGTATATGTAGATATGTATGGATCTATGTATACATATATATACATATATTCCGGATTTCTTCAGTTTCCTTCATTTTCCGTTTACAAATCTAATCGCAAATATTTTCCCAAGGTGCCACAGACTTGGACTGCACTGGAACTACGTGTTTAGAAAGCAAGATTCTTGCCCCTCAGCCACACCTGCGCCTTATCGCAGTTTTCTTTGGTTTTATACATATAAAACTGAATTTCCACATTACTCATACGCCCACCCTTGTTGGTCTCTCATATTCTTAATATTTACATATGAGTTTCTTGTTAAATCTACTGTGTTTAACGCAATGAATTGAAATGTGTGTTTAAGTTTTATCATGTCGCAAACATGCTTCATCATCCTCGAGTACACACAGATTTCACGTATATACGTATTCATGCATGCACTAATAAATTTTTCAGAAGGATTTCACTAACTCAAGTGAGACCATGCTGGAACACTATATGCAAAGACTTCGTTGATATCCACGTTATCCCGCTCTCAGTTACTTCTAAATTACAGAATATAAAATGAATAGATCATCAAAATTCTCAGTAGTTTTCGTCTAAAATTCTACTTGCAAAATGTAGGTAAAACGATAAAACTCTGCAATGCATTACCCCAGGCTATCATGCTGTTTGATCCATTTCAAATTACATGATATGTTTAGGGAACTTCTGTTGTACGCAACCATATACTATCATACGTAAGCATATATCTCAGTGCATAAGCGTTTCCGCATTATAAGCAGCTGTATGTATGCTTTTCAACTTAGAGATAACTTTGAGAAAATATGATTACTTACGCCTTTAAGTGCAGTATTGCTATGGGTAACTGTGTGATGAATTAATCATAAATGCATTGCTATCGTTTTAAAACGAACCTTTCAGATGGCCTTGCATTTTTATCTCTTGGAAAATATTCCACAAAACAAAAATTCATTTAAAAATGCATGTATCGTATATCCTCTCGAGGTTTAGTATTCACCGTTTTCAGCACAAAACGCCTACATAAAAATTACTCACTTGCAACTTTTCGCTTATACACATATAAATGTAAAAACATACATGTATACATGTGCATCCACAAGACCATATATTTATTGGCTCGCACATCACACACATCCATAAATATATACATGCATAAACACACATACACACATATATGCATAAATATATATCTGGAAAATTATTATATATATATATATATATGTATATAATTATGCGGTGGTCATATCAAAACGGGTTCTTCAGAAAGTTTAAGATTCGGAAATATTACGGCTAGCAGTAGTGATCTATCTAGAATTAAACATCAAAATAAGACACAAGCAAAAAAATAATAAGACATATTACACAAGGAATGTTAAAGTTTGATATCACTCTGGGCAAAAGCAATAAATTTCCTGAATATACATAAAAATATGAAGAAACTAATACAAAATGTCAATAAAATAAAAAATATATATATAGTGACATTGAACAAAGTATCAATCAATAGAATGTGAAATGGAGACAAAAATTAATAACCAAGATTAATTGAACAAAGAAAAAGTGCAAAAACCAAATATGTAAAAGTAAATGTATAAAAAAATATCAATAACGTATATTGAAATGGCTCCAAAGGAAAGGGAGATAAAACTGTTCATATTGATTTCATCGAGGTGAAATCATTAATCATTCTTATATTCTTACATCATATCTTGATATTTTTGTTGGCCGTTATTTGTTTATCACGCAAACAGGAATCGTGCTGGCTGGAAAATTGTCCATATATAGATATACACTTAAACACACACGCACACACACAACACACACCCATGCATAAATGTGTACGGACGTTTAGAAATATACATATACACACAAACAAACACGCTCGCACACATTTAGAATGGTATGTTTGTATACATATATACATGTGTATACATATACGCATGTAAATATATATGTATATATATACATATAGATATCTTATACATAAACAAACACACGCATACACGTACATGTTCATTTAGATATTTGTACAAAAGTTGTATA
>NC_068995.1:54275506-54276424 GCF_001194135.2 Octopus bimaculoides | reverse complement strand
ATATATATATATATGTATATATATATATACATATATATATATACGACACCTATATACGAGCATATATGTTTATATATATATGTATGTATATAATATATAAACGTTAGTATTTGTTACGTTGTTACTTTTAATAGTCTGATGGGAAATAACAGACCGATGCTTCGAAGTTAGTGTGCTTAATCTTGTGAAATTTTAACATATACGTATATTTGAGCGCGCCCGCGCGGGTATATATGTGTGTGTGTATGTATGTGTGAGTGCGTGCTGTTCTATTGTGGATGTCAGTCTGCCAAAAAATATCAAAAATTGCTTGCAGTCCATTCTTCAATTATTAATTGTTAATTGATTCATTTGACAAACTTTTTGACCAAAACATTGTGGTTATGTTTTTGAATACCATATAATAGTCTCCAATGCGTGCGTCTGGTCTATTTATATGTCGTTGTTTCTAAGCCCAACTATGTGTATTATTGAATTGTAAGTATATTATTTGTTGTTGTTTCCGATGCGGTGTGTATGTTTGTGTCTGTTTGTATGTGCGTGTATATTAACGCTAATAAATGTATAGCCAAAAGCAGTTATCTGTTTAGGAGACAAAAAAATGATTCAATAAACAAAAGTAACGAAAATATATTATGTACATTATTGTGTGCGTGTATACGTTTATGAGAACGCGTGTGTTTAGTGAGTGTTGTATGTCTGCTGCTATTTTTTTTTATCTGTACGCAAACTTATTAACACATACTGCAATGTTGTACGTGCGTCTGTAGCTATGCTTACATATACGTGTATGCGGGTGTGTGTATGTACATATGTGAATGTATATATTTGCATACATATATTATTGCATAGTAGACATGTTTAAATATATACATATATGTATGTCTATAAATATGCATATATATATATATATATATA
>NC_068995.1:54271918-54274687 GCF_001194135.2 Octopus bimaculoides | reverse complement strand
TATATACATAACACACACACACACACACATATGTATATATATTATGGGGTCGATAGTGTGAAGACAAAAGCACCAGTGGAATACCGGTTGATGAAGTCATTCAGACCCTCTCTCCTAAAATTACCAGCCTTGTGCCTATATTTTCTGGGTTTTTTTTTCATTTATTGCTGTATTTATTGTTGCGGCTTTGCGTTTTCATATGTTACTCGTCTGGGATCCACGTGCTGAAAATATACTCGTTCTTCCTTCGAATCATTGGCTGATCCCATTATAGATTGAATCATACCCGCTTCATTGTTTGTCTGTCCATGTTGTTTTTCATTTATAAACATTTTAGCACATCGATCCTATTGTCTCTCTCAAACCTGTGGATTATCGACGGCGCAGCAACCCCTAATAGCAGGTTGCTTCTGGAGGAGTGCACTTTTTCACTGGCATAAATATGAAGTTCCGTGATGATTATGAAACTTCAGTTTGTTTCTTTCACGAGGTACAAAATTGTTATGTCTCAAGCTACCTTCGGATAATCTCTACTCAACCGCTACACAACTGCTACTCGACTGCTACTCAACACCTACCACGGCCAGACTACCTCTCTTGGGATATCCTACTTCTTCGCCTGGGGGCATCGACACTACACATATTTTGAGATGGATATAAACAGAGCAATCCTTTTTGTTTTCTTTAGAAAATTGGAAGATATGTTTCTAAAATACTTCAGCGCTAATATAGGTTGTTTCTCTTATAAAAGCTATAGACTTGTCTGTAACCTTGCATCTATAACAAATAGTAATTTAACAGGATACATTTCTTTTGGGCTTTTTCCAACTTCTGCAGCTACACTTCACACAAAGTAATTTGTGTCATAGTCAGGATCGGCAAAAAACATGATTTAATGGATCTGTCACGTTTTTCTTGAATCGTTTCTTTATAATTTCCTTTTTGTTGAATATTATATAAATAAGTAAGCTAGTTCAATTCTAAGTTTAGCGCCTACTAGTACTACGTTAACGAATTTCTTGACTCTGCCAAGTGTCTCTTTTTTAGATTTAATTTGTTTTGTTGTGTTTTAAATTTATATTATTTGGATTTTTTTTCTCTGGTGATAGAAGGGAAGTATTCCCATGTTTTTTAATTATAATTGTTTGTAAACATTCTGACGATACACCACTAAGCATTTCGCCCGGCGTGCTAGCAATTCTACCAGATCGCGGCCCCATGCATAGTCAGAAATAAGGCAGTACGAATGAATCCGTGCTTGCATGCCTCACTTTTTATAGTACTGATTCGCGGAGCAATGGTCCGTCCCGACTAATATTTGCTCCTAACGCACATGCCAACATTGGACAGTATCTATAAAATCTATACAAGAGAAAACATTCATACCAAAATATTCCCCGAAAAGCAAGCAGGTATTGGTGAAATTATTGTATTATTCAACCCAATCGAATTCAATAACAAGTAAACGATTTTAATGACTGGATTGCTTTTGAATATGTGCTACACTATTAACGCAAACAAAAACAATAAATAGAGTAAATAGTTGATTATAATTTTGAAACAGTGCAAAGGTACTGGACATGCATTCACCGAAACGAGATATGAAGTCATTCACATTGTCTTCTAGCCACTACGCTCTCATTACCGATAAATCGAATCATACACCGTGTTTGTTTCCCTACTGCTGAGAGCTAAATGAATTATCATTATGGTACGTACTGAAATATAGATAACGACGTTGACAATTAAATGTTTTCAATGTGTAAACAACGACAACACGCTGATGTTAAATGAAGCAAGGATACCATATATCACGGATGTGTCCACCTACACCCGAAGCTTTGCAGATATATTACCCCTCTTTCTGAATTACATTAAATCAGTGATACATACTTGAAGTCAACCGCTGATATTTAGAGCTAGTCTAATATATATATTGAAAACGATGAAGTCTTAATTTTCAACGTTACAGTTAACCCATTTGTGTATATCACTTTCATATCTATAATTAACAGGAACTAATTCAGCGAATGACATATGAGTACTTTGTTTACTTTGTACAGGCGTACAGATCTGTGTGAGCACGAAAGGAAGCAAATCTATAATATAACCACACCCGCACACGTACACACACAAAGGCTTCCGCATGCACATACTCAAATACAAGAGCGCATACATCCTTTCCTTCTGTTTCAATTTTATCCCCTTCATTATCTTCATTGTCTTCCTAATGACACATGGGCTTTGCTATGGTATTTGAAGAAGGACTATTTCGGAAACGTTATCAATTTCACTTATTCCTGTCATCTATGAATTTCAACTTCGGAACATCTTTGTACTTATAATGTATTTTCTCTCCTTGTATATGTTTATATATATATATATATATATATGGGGATAATTCACCAAAAAATACAAAAGACTGGTGGTGTAGACAACAAACAGATGTATTAGCATAACGCTCGGGAAGTGGGAAAGTTTTGAACGTTTTGAGCCTACGCTCTTCCACAGAAAGGAACATAGAAGGAAACAAGAAGAGAAAAAAAGAATGTGTAGTGGCTAGCGATCTATCATGGTGAATATATAGACATACATACATATATATATGTATGTATATATATGTATGTGTATATATATATATATGTATGTATGTGTGTATATATATATATATGTATGTATGTGTGTATATATATATATATATATATATGTATGTATGTGTATATATATATATGTATATATACATATATGTATATGTATATATATATATAT
>NC_068995.1:54269262-54271278 GCF_001194135.2 Octopus bimaculoides | reverse complement strand
TATATATATATATATATATAGGTATATATATGTATAAACATATATGTGTATGTATATTCACATATATGTCTACTTGTATTCTTAATTTTTTTTTAATTTTTACGCGTAAAATTGTGCGATGGAGTAAACCTGTCTGGCTCTCTGTGTTGGGGTGGGTTGCATTATGCATGTTTAACACCGTGTTGCTGTCTACCTCGATGCAAAATAAGTTGTAAGTTATTGTGCAAGAACATTAAACGTACATATTGCTTTTCACTTAATTGCTTCATGTCTTCAGAGAATACTGCTTCTTAAAGAGCGTTTGATCATACTTGCTTAATAAACCGTCAAGTTTTATATATTTTCGCAAACATTAATACCTACACGCTTTCACGCCATAACAATATATTTTGGGTTATTAATGAATAAACACACTAGAGTATACAAATACTAATACATACGTATATGCATACACGTATACATATATGTATATGTGTGTACATTTGTGTATGTGTTTGTTTGTGTGTATGTGTATGTGTGTGATTTGATTTTAATCTCAGTGCGAAAATCTTTGAAGCTAACGATATTCTTTCCTTTGCCTTCTTTTCAGTGGACATCTAGCCGTCACAGTCGACTTGTACATCACCAAGATACTTGTTGCAATGGTACGCTGGGATACGCGCGAAGTGACCCGCACGTGACATGTTCTGATATGCGGTGTTGTAACACAAGTGAGACTGTAGCTGTATACCCAATCAATGATGTACTGGGATTTCGTTTTCGCTGTGTGGTGAGTTTTACATTAATCCTAAAAAATAATCTTTCCGAAAAATAGCTCAGTATATTTATAGGTATTTTCCTTGTGTATCTCATGGTAAATCTAATGATAAACCTAGATAACTATCTGGGTAATTATTTGTATATGTATGGCTAATCGAAATGGACTTTTTTCTGATATAACACACAAAAAACACTTGCATGCATACACACATACACATACACATGTATACATGACTTATGTATCTTCTGTTTGAAAGTATTGCCATACCTACAGTAAAATATCAAAACCTAACAATTCGGAAACGATGGAGATTGTCAGATTCACTTCATTAAGACTCAAGTACTGAAATGTAGTTCTGAATTAGGTTCTTTCTGCACATACAAAATCTTCAAATCTCTATGGTGTTCAAACCTATATACCTTCCCTACAGCTACATGTGACAATATCTCACACACATATCCCTAACTTAAGGAAACAATGCTGTTACTAATAATCCTTATACAAACAATCAACTCTTTCACTCCAACTTGTTTAAATGCAAACATTTCTTTGTTTCCAAATGCACGACAAAAACAACTTCATATACAAAGAATGATGTAGTGCTGATCTGAGTTTACACCATTTCAATGATATACTACTAGTTATACGGTTCAACACATTTCTAACATCAAACCAAACAAAATCTCCTCACAAAAATTTTAATTAGCCTACGCCTTACAAATACATACTTCCCAAACATGCTACTTTACACGTTTCCAATCCATTTTCATCTTAACCAAATTATAATAAAAAATCATTTTACATTCCTCCGACTAGCCACCACACACACAAACACAAAATTAAAACACTTAAAACAATATAAAGCCAAAAGAAGCACCAAATATAGCATAATCTTTCGAAAACGAGCGAGTCGTATCTTCGAAGTCAACTCAATATTTTCTTGTAAAAGATTAATAAAATTAAACTTTAAAATTATAGAGTAACCCTTCCGTTTAACGTGAGATTGCTTTTTTTTACATGTCATAAAAGAAACAAATCAAGCAATCTACCCTGATATTCTGCTTTTCCATCTTTTTGAACGCATTGCGTAGAATGATATTTACATTTGTAAATAATGGCTTAACACTACATCAATGTATCCGCACTATGGATAAATGCATGTATATGTATACGTGTGTTTGTGTGTGTATGAATGTAGTGTATCTTCAATAGGTTGTTTCGATGAGTATGATTCCTCCGTATCTTTATATATATAT
>NC_068995.1:54266805-54269252 GCF_001194135.2 Octopus bimaculoides | reverse complement strand
ATACGCATTGTGAATAGATATCTACTAACATAATGTTTTCTTCAAGCATTTTGGAAAGTTAAACAATCATAAAGTGACTAAATGGTTAATTAATAAGTTAAAACAGTTAAACACTGCTTGCTTTCTGTGTAACCAAGTAAATAGACTTCAACGATTTTAATCGAACTTCAAAATAATGACACAAATTTAATAGGTGATAATTACGATTTCCATTACAGATTAGAGAAATGGTGAATTATTTCTATTAATCTTCAAATAGTATTACTAGGAAACTTACAGGTATATATTTGATAAATGTTATATATATATATATATATATATATATATATATATATGCATACACAAATTCATACATATACATACATCTAATGATATGCGCAGACATGTCTGTGTGGTGAAAAAATGTTGCTTCCCAACCAGGTTTCGAGGTCAAAACTCAAGCGTTTCGCAACTTGGGCAAGCAACTTCTATTATAACATCGCGCCGACCAAAACCTCGTGTGTCGATTCGGCAGACGGAAACTGAAAGAAGTCCGCCGTGTAAATATATATATAAGTATATATATATATATATATTGAAGAAAAAGAAGAATATGGAGATAAATAAATTAATAAGCACATTTATTAACTCCAAAAATACACGTAATCTCTTGCAGTTGTTTCGATTCTTACTTTAAGGATTATAATATTTTCGCCTTGTTTTAACCTGTTTATAAAAAAATATTTCCTTTCACGGCACCCAAAATGAGGTCTTCCCACTGTCACGTTGTGTCGTCATTTCGTTGTGATATTTGGCTTCGTCTTTCATCAAGCGTGGATGTTTTATAAAGTTTTAAGCGCTAATCATGATTTCGTAAATGAATTCTCTACTGTTTTTTATCCTCTACCGTCACCTAAACTCTCAATTATATTAGCAGAAACTAAAATAAAGCACATTAGAATAGTAGGAGACGAGAAGGTGGGATTATTACTTTCTTTCACAATTTACGAATCACATAAAGAAACAAACCGGTGGCACAAATGTCGTCATACACAATTTATGAGCCTAACGACTGGAAATTAATATTCACGTGTAATAAGCATTTGAAAATCTGAGGAAAATGTTGTATGTTTGTGTGGTTGATACGTCAGCATGCTTTGACTCGCTACTGTCTGTAGAATGCATACATAACAATTCATTAACAGGTGACACAAAGTATCAGAAATTGCTTAGACGTTTGTCACTTTTTCTGAAACATAGAATATTTTTTTTAATGTTTCATCTTAGTAGCATTTGTGTAAAATACATCAGCGTCTCTATCAGAATCTCCAGAACATTTGAAGTGAATTATAGGAAGATGTACATTTCCACATGATCTTCTATTGGATGCGACGTGGAATAGTTAAGAAATATATCATGTAAACGGATGTCACACAGGCTCCATATAACAAAGATACTCATAATAGTATCACCCAGTAGATACGAATAAAAGTCCAAAGTGTAAGTGGATTTAAGCAATTTATTATAAAGAAATATAACAGAAACCCTTCGGTTACATAGAATTTGTCTTGAGAAACGCTCGTTCGGGATTTCTGCTATGCTGTGAAGCCTTATCTTAAGTAGAATATTTTCTTTCCCAACAATTTTGGCTTTATTCGTGAAATCACAATTTACTTCAAATGCTAGTATGCTTGAAGTAATCTTTATTTCACCAAAACCTAATCCAACTATATCAGTAGGTCATTTCAATTTTCAATATCTGCTATCTTAGAAGACCCATTCTCATGATTAAAGCGATTTATAAGTCCGTAAAAGAATTCTGAGAAAATTTCATTAACCAAACAATAAATATTAGGAAACATATCTAGATATAAGTGTTAGACATTCAGATATAAATGGAGTTTGAGAAACAAATATTACCAAAAGTTGTTAGGACAAGTAGGATAGTGAAGGAAGGTGTCACACCAATATATTGGAAATTAACGCAAGAAAATCACCTTGAATTTATTGATGCATGTGATATTCACAACATATCGTATACTGAGAAGGACGTCAACTATAAATAGCTTAATGATACAGCTAAACCAGAATGAGTCTGCTTCAGATTGTAATAGGTGACTCGTGCACACGAATAAACTCACCTAAATTCTTTACAAGATAACTCAATTCGATTCGAAACGCCTAGTTTGGAATAGAGGCAGCTGATGAAGGAAAAGTTCCATAAGTGGCTCGTCTGTTTTCCTATGTGTTCGTTCTGTTGTCCGCAAACAAAGTCCGTATATGTGCTTTATGTTCGCGTTTCTTTCTCTGACGTCCTATACACCGATGTGCATCTATATATACATGTAGATGTAGGTATGTACATATATGTATACATACATATGCTCATATATCATTTGTATTATTATTATTATTATTATTATTATTATTATTATTATTATTATTATTATTATTATTATTATATATGC
>NC_068995.1:54262735-54266751 GCF_001194135.2 Octopus bimaculoides | reverse complement strand
TATATATATATATATATATATATATATATATATATATATATATATATATGCATATGCATTATGTGTGTGAGTGCTTGTTTGTGTTTGTGTGAGAGGAAGTGAGAGGGTGGAAGAGAAATATATATCTGTATATATTATGTATATTTACTTATTTTCGCATAGATAGATAGATAGATGTGTGTGTGATTCAAAGCACAAGGCAAAATACAAAGACAGGTGAGGGAACAACAAACAAGATGCATTAATTCGATGCATAGGAAAAGTGGAAATGTCTTTTACCTTTGGAGCCTGTGCTCTTCTAATGTAAGTAATAAAAAAAGAAAACAATGGAGAGAGGAAAGTAACCAGAAAGATTAAAATGTAATTATTGTCTCATCTAAGCTATCCCCAGACATACCTGCACACTTGTTAATACTAACGCACAAGCCATTTACGAGTAGGTAACAAACATTCTTGACTGGAACAAATTTGAACAATGTTTGTTTTTTCTGGCATTTAGGCTATGTTCTCTGCAAAAGTGAACTTCTGCCATCGGCATATTTCTGCGTTGACCCACAGCACAGACTTTTATTAACTGTTCGTGCACCTGTGGGCATTCACACTAGTCTAGTCACTGAAATAAACCTAAGAATATTGTGTAGATCTGTAGGAAAATTAAGGAGCAAATACTCTTTCCATCTAAATAGGTTTAGCGAGCATAAATGAGATAATATATCTTTGATCTTTAAATATAATTATATGATACAATAACACTGTATGTGTTCGTTAAGTGAAGCGTATTGCAATGCCCATGTATCTATGCATATATTGAAGTATCACTATATATATATATATATATATATATATATACGTATACATATATACTGATGAGACACACCATTATAATATGTAGTGGAAGAGGTTTCCTTTACTGGAACTTTGTAATATTAACGGTACCATTTTAATCAACATTGTATAAGTGTAAATCAAAGGTCAGCGTGAATGGGTTTGAATACAAAACATAAGCTATTTATTCCAGCATTTAGCGCATTCTGATGACACAAAGCCTATAAATCAGGGAGATATTAAATCGGTTACGGTTCATTTTGGTTTTATCGATTGGCAAATACCCTATTCAAATCCAATTAGCTGTACCCTATATACTATATTCAGCAGATGCCTTATGAGTGTCGATCTTCTTATATAGCTGAGGGCTTCCCAAGCATACAGATGATTTATATAATTATAAGCTGATGTTCGCAGCTGGCTTCCAAATTTCACTTCAATGGGTTAACGCTACAGGTAATTAACACCACCGATTAACAGTACGAGTAAATGTAATTAACGCATCAAAGACATTAGCATCTAAAGTATAATTCAAACACAATTCTTCCTACTGACACATTCTAATCATGAACATATATATAGGAGTAGAACATTAAGCTCAGATAAACACCTCATTTTAGTATCAAATACGTAGATCTGATACACTACAGTTTTTATGATGATGTAAGATTACTGCTCTATAATATTGCTTGCAAATTTTGAGGGGAGGGAGAACATGATACACAGACCCCAGTGTTCCACTGGTACTAATTCTATCGATAGTGAAAGGCGTAAAGTCAAGCTCAAAATCGGCAGAATTTGAATTGAGAACGTTAAAACATACATTATGCTGCTAAACAATATGGCCTGCGCATCGACGATCCTACCAGCTCACCGCCTTATCTGATCCGTATATATTAAAAATCCTTTTTCGTCATGTTCTTAGATAAAGGATTATATATATTCATGAAGCTACTTTATATCGTTACGGATATCCTTTCCACTTTTACAGCAGTAAATACTTACTATTAATTTATCAGCTTATCTGGAAAACAAGATGACTACCATATTTTTCACAAAATATAGCATCTAAATTTGGTAATACCATTTTGAATAAATTCTCGCAAGTATCAACGTATATACGTAACAGCAGACAATATTTCCTTCTTCAAACCACTAAGTAGCAACAATACTAGACATATACGGCTCCTTACTCATCTATATCAGTTGCCAGTCGCTATATTTTAATATTTCTAGCCCATTGGCTTGAAAGCGATACAACAGATTATATTTGATGTTCACTATCTCAGCCAACCTGTTTTTCATGATATATTGATGAATATCACAGCTTCATGTAAAAGGTGAGTACATTAACTGATAGACTCCATTATTTATCTTCTACTAATATATCTTTAAAATGATCTATGTTGGGAGGAAACAAGAGAAAAACCAAGTTTACGAAATTCTTCAACGCAAGTTTTCGGAATAGCGCAACAATGCTAATAAAGTAAGTCTAAATAAAAGCATCGCCATATAGATCAAGATCAACAAACAAAGAGATACATTTTCCAAGAGTATGATCTTTAGCCATCACTGTCACCTCACTATCTTGAAACTGAACATTGTGCAGTAATGCGTTATTTATGGCAGACGTTGATAGCAAGACGGGTAATACAGGACGATAATAAAACGAAGATATCAATCTATATATATAAAAAAAAATCCATTACTACAACAATAATCGGCATCACCTACCAACGTCATACAAATGGCGCTATACAGTAGACTGAAGTTATTTTTAACGCAATTTATTGAACGTAGATTTGCAGCGAGGAGATGAGTTGAAATTTCGGATCACAAGTGCTGGATGCACCCACACTAAGAAAGATAATTTCTTTTGTTTAAGAGTTTTTAATCTCCTGGTGGCTACCTTACATATAAAGATACACGCACATATGTATGTTTGTATAGATGTATATGTAGCATATGCATCTACATATACCTTTGTATGTATGTATGTATGTATGTATGTATGTATGTATGTATGTACGTATGTATGTATGTATGTATGTATGTATGTATACGAACGTGGTCTGCGAGTTATGGACATTCACCACCGCATGATCTGGGCTTCGATTCGCCGAAAGGCGAAGCTTTGTACATTTGCGCAAAACGCATGCAGCTCTATTCAAACTGATGGATTCATACGAAATGTAGCACAATGCCAGGAAGGGCGTTGTGACCAGCGCGATGTAGGAATATTCGATACTTTGGTCGATAGGTTGATATATATAATTGTATGTTACCTCACATTACATTTATCTTCATCAAGGCCAGCTAGAATTTAGATGAAATCAGTGTGCATGTTAGACATAGACCGTAAAATCGCCAAGTAATACTGCTTCACTGAGCACAAAGCTCGGACAAGTTTTATATGAGTATATCGCAGTATCATAAATAGTAGGGAAGTGTTCGGGTTTATTCTACTAGACCCATCGCTCTAATGATAATTAGCGATATTGATGATGCAAATGATAATAACAAGGATGATTATAGGAACATAACAAAAAGAAAGACAATAACAAAAACAACAACAGCAATAATAATAATAATAATCATAATCATAATAATAATAATAATGATAATATTGATAAATGTAGTGTTATTTCAATGTATCTAGATGAAATGGAAAATAATATTTTGGATGTGAAATATGAGAAGGTACGAATTTGATTGCAATATATATAGCTTGATATATTTCAAGAAAAGCAATCAAAGTATAATCATATATGTAGCATGATTTGTTTACTTACATGAATCTGGCTTGCAGCCTGGAACGATGGAAATATATCTAAGAAACGATGCACGGCTCTCATCTTAGATTCAAACGGTAGCCAAACATGATTTTATCACACGCAATATGTACGTCCACCAGGAATATTTCAGGAAATTAATTTGTAATTCTTTTTTAGTCATATAAATATAGTTCTATTGTAAGCAGATATCAATCGATTTTGTCACAATCGTTTAACATTTATGCATTTATAAAACGGATGTAAGCTTCAAGCTATATACGCAAGTACCACTCTCACTTCCACTCACAATCTCCATCTCTCCATACACACACACACACACACACACACACCCATATGCACATATAGATAAATAGATATATCTGTGGAAATGAAATATAATATACATCATGTATGTAT
>NC_068995.1:54224351-54260086 GCF_001194135.2 Octopus bimaculoides | reverse complement strand
ATATATATATATATATATATATATATATATAGCATAACAACTATTGTGCAAATTGTAAATATTATATAACGTAGATTATTCAATGTAACAATTTTCTGCTTTTGTCGTGTTATATATTAATGTAGTAAAATCAGATAATCTATCTCACTGAATTTCTACATAAATTCCTTCATCTCAAGTAGTAACATTGTGTTTCCGTTGGTGTTATTGCTATTAGGCACCTTGATATGAGCAAATTTATCGATTATTTGTTGGAAATATTTAAGAAGTACGATACAAGTGAGGATTTTACTCTTAAGTTGGTATTTGCTACTGAAATTTGGCGGTCAAATATTGAATACTTTTGTAAATATTAACGAGACTATGATGTCTGTAATATGCTGTAAACAAAATGTTGAAATATAAATTGAATATAAAATATATGATGAAGGACTCACGCTGGATTCTGTATTGGAAAAAGTTAATATTTGCATTTTCGATTATCG
Source organism: Octopus bimaculoides (assembly GCF_001194135.2). Taxonomy (NCBI): domain Eukaryota; kingdom Metazoa; phylum Mollusca; class Cephalopoda; order Octopoda; family Octopodidae; genus Octopus; species Octopus bimaculoides. The sequence continues at coordinate 54,259,601 of NC_068995.1, read as the reverse complement.
TAGATATATACTATAAACGGAATCTAAAATGTTATATTGAATAGCTGTTAGATAAATAGTAATGATTTCAACCGTAAGCTGTATGTTTCCATTATTTACCACTTGAATATCTGAAGATATCAATTGCTACTTTGCACCATGACTGCCCAAATTTTTGTAACTTTTTTTCTCTAACATATCACCATATTGAGTTAGTAAAATCTCTTGCGATGCTCTAATTTTGTTGTAACATTTTGCAGTAAGACTAAACTATGAATTCAAAATATATTTCTTATAAATATTTCGAATGTTTTCATATTTATTTCAAAATATATTACTATACTTTGGCATTATTTTGTCTGAGTTCATACACACATCAACTTAATTCCCGCTCAAATGTAATGGAGCCATGACAGTTTGTAAAAAAAATTATCATATAACTTGTATGATACTACGACATATCATGTACGACTCCTATTTTGGAAAGCAGTATATGATTTGATGGAGTTTTTTGCTTGCTATTTCTCACTGGTAAAATGACTATATGAAATTTCCTACATTGGCCTAATGCCAGAATAACTGATTCATCCAGTGGTATCTCTTTGTAATAGATGTTTATGCTAGATTTTTCAAATATTTTCTCATATGAGAAGCAAATTATATGCGAAATGTGTAAAAAAAATCAATTTCGTTAAGGCAGACACCTCCTAGGAATTATAACAGGATTTGCATTAAAATAATTATTCCGCTAAATGGAAGATATAATTTTATCCTGATAGTTAAAAATCGAATGTCTCTATCTCTCTCTCTCTCTCTCTCTCTCTCTATATATATATATATATATATATATATGTGTGTGTGTGTGAGGGTAGATAGATAAATAGACAAATAGATAGACAGATGCATGCGTGCATGAATGCAAACATACATAGATACATTACACATAATTTCTACCTAAAACAAAAACAAGGCGACATAGTCTTAACATCGATCCAGAATGCCTTTGAATGTCGAATCCTATCCCTTCGGCAACTTCTATTATCTACCAAGTGTCGAAGTGCATCCCTTGACAAAGTTTTCGTACCCCTCACTCGAAATTGCTGGCCAATTGCCAAAATTTTAAATCATCATCATCATCATGCCATAAAAAAATGCACGCTTTATTTTGTGGGGCATGATGGAAAGTATCAGCTGCCGACAGCCTGAAAACTAATATGACACCGATTTACTGATCATGCTTCAAGAACACTGCGGAGAACTCTTGCAATTCCAAGCAATAACGCTTTTTAGGCACTTTTTCTTCATATTCTTTCAATTCTTTGTTTCTTCTTGGTTTTTTTAACTACGTTGCTAGTTGGGTATCGACATTTCCAATTGGAATTGATGTAATTTTCTTCATTGCTCAATTGGTCACAGCTTGCGAATTCCGCACTTTAACTCATTAAAGTAGTTCGCTTTTCTTCCTTCTCTTCCATCCTGTTTTTACCAGGACATGTTATATCAGTTATCACCTATGCATTTTTTATATTTTCTGTTCACCACAACAATATCCCGTTTCCGATGTTTTATGTGGTTCTTACACAGAATCATTGCATCCTATAGGATTTTGCAATCTTCTATCTGAGTAACTCCTTCTAAGATTTGGTCTTACCATGGCTGTGCTCTTTCTAGCCCCAAATTCTACAAAGTGCCCTATGAATCATTCTTGATATATTATCAAATCACCTTTTGTATTCCCGTTTTGTCAAGTTCTGACACTTAACAAGAGTGCACAACACTGTTTCACACTCGCTACACATTCTGCATTTGTCGCTCTCGGTTGTTTTATTAATTCTGCACCTCAAATAGTTTATCACCAAAGCTTATTCTTGCATCGCGCATGTAAGTGCTTCTTTCTCTATTGTCAATTCATCTTCCGCATCCATAACCACCAGCCTTCTGTTTCTGTCTTTGCGATCGTATTTCTTTCTAACTGAGGGTACATTATATTTCCTGTTTTCTCCTCTTCAAACTCATTTCTTAACATAATTATTAGTTTTGATGGTGCCGACTACTTCAAATGCATCATCAATTGTTCCACGGTATTTTTTACATACCATCCTAAACTCCTCTGCTTTGATTCAACATAGTCCTCACAACCCCCGCTCACCCACATACACAACTTCTTCTGGACAAGTACAATCAATCGATCAGTGTCATCTGAGCGTTGAAATGCTCCGTACAATAACAATAAATTCCGCGTCTGTCTATCCATACTCATCATTTCATTCTTTACCAGATTATGATTCCAGCTCAAAGTGATGCTGCCATCTATGTATTTAGTGCTTCGTATTTCTTGACCCTTACCAGCACAATGGATCACAGCTGTTACAATCCTGATAGAAGGTTCAAGGTTGAATGAAGTAAAACTGGATTCAGAAAGAAAAGTAGTACTTTACTGGACGAGAAATTAACAAAGCTAAAATTGATGCTGGTGGGATTTGAACGTAGAACATGGTGATTATATTTGAATAGCTAAATGTAGTCTAACAATTGTGCAAATTCTCCGCCATTGTACAATATTATGTAAGACATTTGAATCAACTAATACAGTGCAGTTTTCTTTCTTTTTCACAGTTCTAGCGCCATAGCATATATAGACGTAGCTTTGTACAGCAGTGTTTGACAGATTGGTTATTTATTTATAAACTGATTCCAGATACAGAAGCATTGTATTTACTTAGATGTTCTTGTTTTGATTTCTATGTTGACAAAAAGTATACACTATTCTATTTATACAAAGAATGTCTGGAAACACAATTTGAAACTAGTCAAATAAACTTGCATCTTCAAATAACCAATCTAAAATATTCTTAATGCTACTGCGCAAGATTTGCCATCATGTATCTATTCAGAAATAACGTCATTAATAGGCATTTCTATAATTTCTAGTTAGATAGTTAAAGATGTGTTTCGTAACTCAGGAGACATTACCAATGAAGGTATGATCTAAAGTAAAATTAACGAACTGAAGAAAAAAATAAATAAAAAATTCGATACTTCAAATATAACCGTTGACGTACCAAAAGTGTTAATCAGTATTTCAAATTCTGTAGACTGTAATTTATATATTTACTTTTGACTTTTTCATTACAAATGAATGGCTCATTTCATTTTCAAAATCTCGAGGCACATCTTATATGTAAAAATTCATACATCTACTGCTGAAAAAATTAACAACAAAATGTGTTAGCAGTATTTTTTTCTTACTTTTTTTTCGTCTGCATGTGAAAGGAAATTTTCGTTATGCTCTTCATAGAACCAAACTACCATTACACAGGAGAGGATGTAACTAAAAAGAATATGGAAAAAAATTTCATCAGATTGCAGCAGAAAGTTTTTACATGAGCTAAATATTTTTAGAGAAATAGATTTCAGTAAAAGAAATTGAATGTTTCGACTGAAGGCTGTAACGGCTTTTATCGACATTAATCTGAATATAGTGAAACCAAGAGAGCAACTGTTGAATACGAAATATAAAAAGTATTGACTGATAGAAATTTGCATTAATACAATCCTGAATCCGTAAACTATTAAGGCTTCCGTTTACTTGGGTATTTCGTCTGTCTTGCATTTTATTTCGGATCATTGTCAATGGATCTCAGTATTGTTGTGGCTAATCGATGACGTCAGAGTTATTAATATCACGTAGAAGCGACTGTGCACATTGATTTGCTCTTTATAATGTTGCCCCAGTACTTAAAATCCAATTATACAACTGGCAAACCAGAAAGTTATCAAGATAGGTGGGTAGAGCAGTGTAGGAGCTAGAATTCTTTTCTCCTCCAGGTATAAGGCTGAAAATGTTAAGGGAAAGGTCCAGTCGTTTACGTCGACTCCTGTAAGTAACTGGTATTTAATTTATCGACCCAGAAAGAATGAAAGGCAAAGTCGATCTCGGCGGAATTTGAACTCAGAACGTAACGACAGACGAAATAGAGGTAAGCATTTCGCCCGGCGTGTTAACGATTGTGCTATCCCAGCGCCGTACAAAGTGGCAAGCTTCTACAGTGAATCGAAACCTGTATCTTTCAAATGCTCACTGAGCGCACCATTAAGTCAAGAGTACCCTGACACACATACACAAACAGAAACACACACAAACATACATACATATATATATTTGCATGTATGTATGTATATATGTAATTATGAGTATACGTATGTATGTGCAATATATATGAAGGAATGTGTGCGCGCGTGTCTTTTTGCTTGTTCCCAAACACTACAACTTGACAACTCCTGTTCTTTTTTTTTATTCTTTCCGTTTCTGTATCATAGTGGTCCGACTAAAGATACTGGTAGAATAAATACTGGACTACAAAAATAAGTAATAAGCTCAATTTGTTCAAGTAAACATGTCAAGCTGTGCACCAGCATGGCCACAGTTGGCCACAGCTCAATGACTGAGTCTAGTGGCAAATAAATACAATTTATACATTAGTTGCTTCCTTTCTGTACACTTGCACAGAGTCCATACTGGCAAAGCTACACATTCAAGTTCATGCTTAACAAATCAGTTCAAATTATAAACTTCTCTACCAGAAAACCCCACAGTGTTTGCAGATACTGTGACCTACTTATATCTATCTATCCTTTGCAATATACTCTCGACGTTTTAAAGAAATGTTTCATTTATATGCTAGTAGAACCATTAGAGTTGAGATTATATACACGTTCCTTAACAGCTGTAATGGTTTCAATTCAATAGTTTGGTCGGTGAGATGCCTAAGTTTTTCAGCTCGCTTTTGCACAACATTATATAGTAATTTGGTTTTGTCGAAAATTAGTAAGCTATTGTCAATGCTGCCATTGAAAATTATGTTAGGCTTATTATATGCTATTTGGGTGTCTGTCTGTACGCTAAATTACCATATTATTTTCAAATTGTTATTTTCTAAGCAGGCGGAGATTGATATGTGTATTACAGTGCTTTTTTACTCAAAGCAGTTATAGTTGGACGCTACTAAGTATATAGAGAGCAAGTTCTCAATAATATTGCGTCTCCATATTATATCGGCAATAGTCTGACATCGCAATACGAGCTATTTTATTTAAGTTTGTCTCGTTGCAATCTAATGATATACAGCCATACTTTCTATCTATCTCTTCAAATATGATGAGAGAATATTGCTCATGTTTTTGGAGAACACTTTAATGTTTTAACTGTTTTTTTACGTTTTCAAATATTCATTTCAATCTAGTTATGCAAGCGTAAGCACACGCGATTTTACATTCTGTCGTGCGCAATTATTTCTAGAATCCTAAAATTTTCCAGTTTCAGCCTTGGTGTTCTGATATAATCAAATATTATCTAGCCAATCTGTCTAAAGCTTTCGCTGAATTTTCATCATCTCCATATTTCTAAATCATTTTAATATTTTCCTTAAATGCTTGACATCAGCGTCTTTTTTTTTTCTTTTGTTTTTTTCTTTCCAAGATCACGATAATTAACTACATGCTGGTTTGCCACCCAAAAGGAGGAAGCTGTGTATAATGATAAGCAATCTTAAGAAATCTTAGAAATTATAGGCAGGAATACTGTTCCTTGGCATATCTCTTAGGTACGCCTGTTACCTTAAAGCCTATAGTTATGTTGCTGGTGATCGAAATAATTGCTACGTCTCTACAATTCGTTTTCTAAATGAAGGTATATTTGTTGCAATTCTTCAAGGATTTCATAATTTCGTCATATTGAATAAAACTAAACGCATTATTGATATCGATTCTCATACATGACCTGTAATTTTGATAAAGTTGCAGCATACATTATCCCATTTTATTTCCTTTTATCACAGATTTTGTTTCAACTCTCGGAGTCTTGTATCCGTAGCGGACTTGCTACCTGTAGTCTACGTTACCATGCTGTCCATTCTACAGTACCATTCTTTTCAGCTAGCACTTTCCTGGTTCTTTTAGCAGTGACAAGGAGGCTGTGTTTTTAAGCAAAACACTCCATCTCATGCTGCTCTGTGATCACTTCGAAACCTGACATGTGGTACACCAAGCACTTGTTCAGGAAATGTCGATTTGATGGAGGGAGTGAGCTAATATGCGGCACGAGGTTTTGATCGCCATAAGCAAATCATTTGTGCAGGTCGTTCGGTTAAGTCTGAACGCTCATACGCCATCTTTGACGGGAGACGCCATGGTCATTATTACTATTATTATTATTATTATCATTATTATTATTATCATTATTATTATTATCATTATTATTATTATTATCATTATTATTATTATCATTATTATTATTATCATTATTATTATTATCATTATTATTATTATTATTATCGTCAACGTCGTCATTATTGGTGTTGTATTAATTCAATATCCGCGATAACTGAATTCTTATCTCATTATCACATCTTTACCTCTCATTTTCTGTTACTTTTCTTCGTTGATTATCTTATTCTTTGCTAGATATTCCATTTACTGTTTAATGGCATGATTAATCTTTTCCTTAAAAGACAGTTCTTATATACTTGGCGATACAATCAACCATACAATTTGAGAAAACATTTTATATTTGAAAGAGATATTTTTACCTTCGTCCCTTATTGTCATCACAAATGTTGTGTAGCCTCTATTGATGAAATTCCTTAGATAGATTCTCACGATAACATAAATATATTCATTAGAGTTGGATATAAGTTAAAAAGAGAAAATATATTAATTAAATATTCTGCTTGAAATGTGTGATTTTTGAGTTAGGAGAACTGTTTGGTGTTTTATACTCGATTATCCTACTTTTGGAGAGTCGTTTAGTAAAAAAAGAAAACACCTGAAAACAGTATATATTAATCTATAAACTATTTGATTGAAAGCTGTAAATGTGGTACCATAACTTAAGGGTTTTTCTAGTATTTTATATATTTCATACTATGCCATTTTCTTAAACAGTTCTTTCCGTCTATTTTAGTATTGCTTTTCGCATCAACAGCAAAAATACTTTTAGCGTTTTTAGTATATTTAATGATTATCGTTTGATCAATTAAATGTTTGTATTTCTATAACACTTATCGAATACAATAACATAACAATATTACGCATGGCCATTTTATGTTTCTCCAGGGCCTTTTTCTTGCTGCACTTTGTTTTATATTGGGATTGGTAAGGACGTGTTGCTATTATATGAATACTTTGAGGAAACCATAACTGACTTATCACGATATTCTTAATATTTGCTCTTAAAACCATATTCCACTTCGAAAAACCTGATTTTGTCTGCTGCTATATAGCTATAACTCATCTGTCTCAAGAGTGTCACTCTTTCATTATTGCCTCTATATTAGTGTACTCGGTACAAAATTCCAGTTGAATTCCCATTGTAACACACCATTTATATTTATAGAATATTTTATGCGTCCTAACTTCTATTCTTTTCCGAAATTTCTACATGTTTGCTTAATATTTTAACCACTTGATAAGTATCGTTTGTGTACCATTATGTCTATCATCATCATTGCCATCATTATCATCATCAACGTGGTCATCATCATCATTATCATCATCATCAACTTCGTCATAATCATCATTACCACCATCACCAACTTGTATTCATCAACAATTATGAATTCTCGTGTATGCCATTGAATTTTCTTTCCGATTCTACCTTCAACATATTATTTCGACACTTATTATTGTCAATTGTGTTCCTTTTTTTTTTGCTTTGCCTTGTCTCTGAATTTATTATTGCATGCATGGTCTGGAAGTATATCGTTTTTCCCTTCTGTCACCTCACAATTTTCTGTTACTTAAACGACAATTCTATTTTTAAAAAAACAACAGGTTATGGCGTACATTAGTTTATTTTCATCTTTTATATCTAACTCACTTATTTGACTTTCAATTACTACTAACGTATTGTGAACTTCTTTCAAAAAGATTGTATTTTTCGTCTTCAATTCTATCATGCTACAGTGAGGTTCGCTTTCGTTGAATATAAACGTTACTTTAAATTTCCCTATTTTGTTTTTTATGCATCACACTTTCTAGTTTATTACATTCCCTAGCTTCTTTGAGTACTAAAGTGCTTTTCTTGTTATTAGAGATTTGCTGCTGTTCTTTATTTCTTTTTATAGTTTCACGTATTCTGTTATTGCAGTCTGTGAAAAGATGTTTATTGTCCTTCAGGATTTCTCTTATATTTTATCTTCATCCAAAGTTGTTGTTTTTTTTTACTTTTACTTTATTTCTATTTTTCATTTTATTCGTTATTTTTATCTATTTAGTTGTTGGGGAAAATATATCTTCTTTCGTTTGATAATGCTATTCTTTTCATTTGCTGTCTTATTTCGGGATTATTGTCCGCCATACATAGTACGCCTGTTTTGTGATTTTACTTGAGGGTTTTAGCTAAAGCTTTAAAGGATGGATACTTTGATAACCTGTAAGTACACGTTTCTTATCCATATCTGTTCTGCGTGTTTGGCTTATAATTGTTTTTCTGATACATTGAATTTATTTTTATCATCATGTTTATCAGTATACTTAAGATATTTTACAGAGTATATTTGATTCCTAAATAGCTACTTCGTTCAAACTGTGAGTAAGACGACTTCTAAAGTAAGAAACTGATATATTCTTGATGTGATAAAAATATAGCATTCATTTATGTAATTGAAAGGATTAGAAGTCTGTTCGTTTCTGGTTCAAAAAGAAAGACTGCATTTAGCAGAGGGAGAAATGTTAAGATTAACACCGGACGAAGAAATAGTGGTTTGTCACGTACAAAAGAACGTAAATATTATATTGAAAAGACATTTCCGATCTCAGTTGGTACCTTGTATAAATAAGGAGTGATTATGGCAAAAGAGGATACAGTAAAAAGTAAACTCAGAACAAGGTCTGAAAAATTTGCTTGACTAATACATATTACATTCACCCTGAAATGGTGAAAGGCAAAGTCGATCACGGTGGAATATGAACTCAGAACGTAAAGACAGATTACTAAGTATTGTGTCCGGCGTTCTAACGATACTACCAGTTCGGTGCCTTACTTGTAAAGCATCAATAATGATTCGTAGTATAGAGAGAAATTTTGAAGAACAGGGATTAGTTTTTACTATCGACTCAGAAATATGCGGTGTGCTCTACTTTATGGATTTCAAAGGGATGAAAGACGTTATCGTCTCGACAATTTTATGATCTTTGTATTTAACATTCTTCTAACCTCATTGCTCAAAATGCTGCTGGGTGTACGCAGCGCGATGTCTCCTGCGGTATGAACATATTCGTTCCTCTCTTTATATTTTTATCATATCGCATGACATAGACATGTCGGGTAAAATACAATGTAAAAATGAGAATATCGTACAGCGTACAGGTCAGGGTGTTCCCATGTACCATCACTGGTACATGTTTAAGCATCATTTCAAATGTTTTGTCGCGTTGATATACTCAACCCTATGAAACCACAATCATGCATTCATTAAATTGGTGAATAACTGATTCGCAGAATTATGTGACAATGTTGTTGGAGAATGTATCTCAGACCTAGTTTCCTGCTGACTCCGCAACACATTTGTTTCATGATACACCAATAAACAATAAGGTCATATCTTTTGTAAAATACACAAAGTTCATCACATTGAATGATAAGCTCCGAAACACGATTTGAATGAATCATTGTCATAACCGTTCTTCAGTTAATAGTATTCTTTTCTACCTTAGGCACAAGGTCCGAATTTGGGGGAGGAGAGGGCCAGTCGATTAGAGCGATCCCACTACGCAAATGGTACTTAATTTATCGACCCTGAAAGGATGAAAAGCAAAGTCGACCTTGGCGGAATTTGAACTCAGAACGTAAAGACAGCCGAAATACCGCTAAGCATTTTGCCCAGTGAGCTAATATTTTTGCCAGCTTTGCCAGTTAATAATATTAATAGAGCCACATACCCACAATAAACATACAGGTTACTTCTGAGAAAACCCATAAACTATACCCACAACAATCTCATTCCCAGATTGCATTATACTCACATACAACATCACTCTTAACAAGCTATGCAATAACTTTTCCTGCATTAAATTTACCCAGTAAAAATAGGTTCTATATCATCAGAAATTCGGAGCTGCCATGTCACCATACTTCATCATATTTTCAAAGTATATAACTTCAAAAATAACCAATCACCACTACAAAAATTATAAATACATCATATGCATAATGCTCGCAAATTATGCATTAGTGCAATATGATTGATTCACAGTATCAAAGAGATAAATAGAGCCGATATAAACGACACATCTTATAATATATATTATACCTTGCTTTGGAATTAAACATTTCCATATCTATGCTATGCAAGGAATTACATAGCACATATAGATATAAAACTCTGATTCATTGCATACATAGAAGTAACAAACGAAGAAGAGAAGAAAAATCAGGCCACTATCAGCAAACCAAAGGGTACTTTGACATTAGTGCTCGGACAATATAAACGAGCAGAGAAACAACCACCACCACAATTTCAGTTATAGCAAAACACAAATTTGTGTAAATGAATGGATATTTGCGCACTCAGTATGTGGTATTTCAAATACTTTTGCGTTGTATTACATTATACATTTTTAGTGGCGTGGAAACTAGCCTGCAAGTCATCAATTTTATTTTATCGCTTTAGTTTAGCCCCAGAGTCGCTGCATTTGAGCGCTCACACGGCAATATTAATGCAACACTTCTTTTGAGCATCACTTGATATATACTACGCATTCATCCACATTAATCTTATATATTATATTATTGTAAGACGCCATGTGATTTAAGAAAAAAATGGTCTTCTTTTTCAAGCACGGACAACGACCATAATGTGGCTTGCTTTACAGAGATATTTAGTAGATTATATATAGACAGGTAGCAAGGAACTAAGTCGAAATCTTTCATCAAAGAACGTTTGCAAACAGCGCGTGTAAAAGTTTTGAAAGTGGCGTGATAATGAATTACTTGTGCACTTTTTGCGAGTAAAGGGCTTCGTTTGGAAGTACGCTATTGCAAGTTTGGAGATGAAGATTTCTGTTAGAGATTTGGCAACTAACTCATAAAATACAGTTGTAGTCACGTCTTACACAATTTCATTGTTTCTTCAGCATACCTTACACAAGTAATACCAATATTATTATTTCAAAATTGCTCGTCATTCACACATGTCAATAGTGAAACTTGGTTTAACTTTTTTCGTTAAACTTTTCGCTAATATTAGTTTATGATGTTTGGAATCGTATTAGTAATAGAAGATCGTATGACGCAATACACTGGTTACAATAATTCACGCTAGAGGTCGTCGTGTATTCAACAAGAGACCGTGGAGAGTGGGGGCTGGTATACATGGGCGACTGCTGGTCTTCCTTAAACAACCTTGTTCGGATTTGTACCTCTTTCTAGGTGCAATGCTACGATCATTCATGACCAAAAGGGGACTTCATCCTTTGCCCTTTACAGGCATCAATACAAATTGATCTCCTCTTTAAAGGCAAAACCGTTACAGAGTCCCAATTAAATGAATTACAGTAGAAAAGAAAACTAATACAATGCAATATTTGAACCATAATTCTGTGTATTTGTTGTTTATACGTAAATACGCATGCGTGTATGTGTGTAAACAAGCGCATAGTTTCAGTTGTATTTGTTTAATTCGGTATTTGGACTGACAGAATTACAAGCTGTTAGTTTGAAATTGAAGTTATGAGATCTTGGTCGTTCAAACAGCTGAAATGCAATGATATTGGACTAACTTCTTAATATCCGTGATTTTTGCTGAAACGTTTACAGCTTTCCAGAGTCGGCGCACTACCGTGTCAAAATGTTGGTTACTTGAATTAGTACCACACTCACTCGATATGTTTTATTCACATGGTGGGAGTCGATGCAGATCACTGGAAAATGTACCACGATTTCCACCTAGTTCAATCGAACCAGGGACGACGAGATTACAAGGCGCATTTCCTATGTATTAGACGAAAGCTTTGCTTACATTCCGAGTAACATATCCCTTACAACAAACGCATTTTATATGAATAAACATTTGAAATCGTCTATAAATTTTCTATGTAACTCTAAGCCTTCTTTGATTATAGCACACTTAATGCATCCATATTGCACAATTAATGCATCGACGTTTAATTTGTTCCTATTTTATTTGTCTCCCTTTCATATGATTATATGTGATGTAACATTTATACAGATCAGAGTATATATTCTGGCCTGCTTTGTGGCAATACTTGTTAACACATATTCTCATTACGGAATCAGCCTATACGAGGGACAGATCAGTAGAAACAGAGAGAGGCAGACACAAACAGACAGAGACACACAGAAACAGGGCAGGAGAAACAGAGAGAAAGAGTCTCACCATAAATTTTTACAGTTTCTGCACGTACATACAGACAAGCTTTCGCATGTGTTACATCAAATATTTTCATATCTGCATATTTGTCAACAAAGATATCTTTCTAACTACGCATGGGTGAAACATTTTCCTTTCTGATCATAGGTAGCTATTCTGCAATATAATTCAAGCCTTTCATCTGAAATTAATAAATGAATATGCATAAACATACACAGTGTCAATGTTGTGTGTAACTCGATTATAAATTTTGCTATTAGGTGGTCTAGCGTTGAGAACGATGCATTTCTAAAAGAATTCCTAATTTTTTAAGGAAGCAGTGTAACCATTTCACTTTGTCATTAATGATCAATTTACGTGTTATTTCACGTAGAATTTCAAAACGCTTTTAATTTTTAATTTTAGGAATGAGTTTCCTGCGTGATACCATTTACGTAAAAATTATCGAACAAATCTTCTTATTTCTTCACTAAGTGCTCATTCATTGCACACATGCACACACACCACACACACACACACACACACACACACACACACACACACACACACACCACACACACATACATATATATATATATATATATATATAAGTAAATGTAAGAGCCATGGTATTATTAAAATACCATCACTAGTGGAAAGCGAATAACAGCCGTACAGGCGAATTAAAAATACAGACACACACACACACACACATATATATATATATAATGTGTGTGTAGAGGCGCAATGGCCCAGTGGTTAGGGCAGCGGACTTGCGGACATAGGATCGCGGATTCGTTTCCCAGACCGGGCGTTGTGAGGATGACAAACTGGGATAAAAACTGTTTCGGTATATAACCTGAGCGTAAGGAATTTCTCGAAGGGTTGGTCAGAGGGACTGCAAATTGTTGTCTACATTCCTTCATATATACAGAGAGAAAGAGAGAGAGAGAGTTACAAAGGGACAGACAGACAGACAGACAGATAGAAAGATCCACGGCTATTTGATATCTTGCCGAATCTTCTGGAAGATCTCCATGGTACAGAGGTAGATGTTTTCAATAAACAACGTGACTGTGACATCCTGTTATCCAATGACCCAGATAAATCTAAACCACGACGGCAGCATTATGGAGATCCCCCATTCACCAAAAGCCAATGACAAAAGAATATTCCATGGAAAATGAGATTTGCGGTGGCGGTGTCCCTGTGTGTATCTGCGTGTGCATGCGATTATGCGTGCGTCTTTGCGTATGTTTGTATATATATATATATTGTCATTTTAATTTAACAGTTAATACATTTTGACTACAAGATAAAAGGTGTATGAGCACACTATTTAAAGGACATTTCTTTTTCATTCCATTATTTCTAACTGTTTCTAAGCAGTTTTTATTATTTAATTGTTCATAGTACCATGGAGGGTAATTGCTGTTGTTTCTTTTTATTTTTATTATTACTGTTGTTGAACGTGATGTCGTTTTGTATGCAACCGTTTCGAGGACATGACATCCGATAATTTTGAACAGTACAACCCATACTTGGAGGGAAAATGGTTTTGTATTTTGTGGGGTATAATTTATCAGAAAAGGCTGCAAAATATTTAAAACATGACACTGTTAGTAAGAGCATGAGCACAATCTTCCTTCTTGGACAGTTTTATAGAGAACATATATTTCTGGAAACATCCATTTTGCTTTGTTTATGTTTATTCCTAAAAAGTCAACTCTGCAATATTGAAGTGAGATGATAGCCATAAATGTGATAGCAGCGAATGCGACTATAAATTATTGAAAATACAATAATCTTAGAAAGAGTGATGCAGAACAGTTATAAATAAACAAACAGTTATACAGAGAAAGGATTGTAATTTGGCAAATACGCAATAAACTTGTGACGCGATTACAAACTAAACGGCCAGTGCCAGCAACATCGTTAAGGTCTATGAAGAAGACAATTCAGATTTTGTTAACGATAGTTAACATGTATCTACAGGTGTGGAAATCATGTCATAAAAGAAATGGCCATCCTTCCCGAGGTAAAGCGAAAATGAAAGTTGCAGAAACGATGGAATGTTTTCTCATCCCATTCATAGTGTCTTTGCAAAAAAAACTTGGAAAGTATGTGTAAAGATACATGCAGCAGCAATGAGGAAGGGCAGATGAAAAATTTGTGCTTCGTTAGAATGTTTCCGAAGCTGTGCGTATGGCATCTTACGAAGGTAGTGGCATATTTCTTAGGTCTGCAATAATGTTTGTTTTCAACAATTACACCACATATTTTGTAATAAACATTTGTATGATTATCAAGTATTTGTATCTATGGCCAATAACTAAACGTATTATTGTTTTGCTGATCGGACGACGGTAGTTGCGTGGAAGGGTAGTTCTAGTCGCTCTCTTATAAATAAAATCATCATCATAAGCATTATCATCATCATCACCACCACTATCAGCATCATTATCGTCATCATCATCATCATCAACATCATAATTATTCGTTCTCTTTATCACAGGTTTTATTGGAGCTCCTGGAGATTATTCATTTTTTATTGTTAGCGAATACTGTTACTTTGTAGGATTTGAAAGTTTAAGCAAGCTAGAATAGAGACAATACAGTACATTTAGTAAGGCTATTCCAAATGCTTTCGTAAACGAGAGCTTCAATATCGGATTTCCAGTATATTCTATATCGATAGATCTTCATACTGAAAAAAATGCTAAAAATAACAAATTTAATATTTAATATTTCGATATTTTTCTTCATTATCAATTCATGTTTTTTTTCATGAATTACTTATACCTGATATTGTTGTATGTTTCATACATTCTAGTTAACTCTGTAGATAGACAACAATTCTGCGAATAGAACTTTCTTCTGATTGAAATATAATAAATGTGCCTTTCTGTCCAATGGCTAGTTTGTCAATTGCTTTCATCATTCCTGTTCGAAAATACTATATTTCATAACTATTTTAGTGATATGAAATATAGTGTGTTGCAATCGTTTTATGATCGCATGTCTGAAGGAAATAAATGACAAATAAGAGCACTTTACTGATTAACGATTATAGAACATAATACAACTATTTTAGTAAGCCAGGAATTGGATATTTTGGCAGGAGATAAATTCATGCTAATGCATCAAAAATATTCACCATCTTATATTCTTCTTCTTTCTTTTGGTGAGTTTAGAGGATGGATTTATCTGATAAATTTGGACATATAGACATTGAAATCTGTATGGCTCTTTGAGATTATATTTACGTGTGCACCTCAATGTTTTTTGCCAAAACGCCTGCTTCTTAGTACGTCTCAGTGTGTGTATGCTTATGAGTTCTTATGTCTCAGTGATCGATAGATAGACAGACAGATAGATAGATAGATGCCTATGTTCATTTTTATCAATATGTGTTTAGCAGTGCATGTATTTTGTTTTCGTGTATAGATGTATAGGTAACTATGTTAGCGTCCATACATATTTCAGTATAGTAGCATATTATATCTGCGTATGCCTCTGTGTTTGTTGATGAATGCGCTAGCATGCTGCGAAATATCGTGTAAGATTATCCACTATGATTTCTCAACCGAAATTTGAACAAAACTGTTTCGATTGGTTTGTGATATATGATAAATGTCTCTCTTCAGATTTGAATGAACATCTTTTGATGGAGTGAGAGGTGGTGGAATTATAATAAATTCAGAGATAGCAACAGGAGTAAAAATAAGTATCTTTGTACAATATGCTGCCTTTCTACAATTGATAAATTATGCAGAAAAAATTATAGATACCAGCAATACATTGGGGTTTATTTATTTGTTCGTGCTTTAGAGCATGTTTTTCCTCAACATTGTAGGATGCAATGCCATTTTTACAGACATGAATATCTCCACTTGTAATTGCATAAGCGTATCACAGCATATCCAGTTGAGCTGCCCGATTTTGATAGAAGATTTATATAGCTTCAAGTATGAACATGGTGTAGATATAAATAGGTGAATATCAGTTTTCTTAACATTCACATCTCTCACGTGTTGAATAAAGGCAATTGATACACACTGAACTGATGATAAATACATTTGATGTGAGCGGAATCTCTTTTAAAAGTTTCAATTTAGGCAACTTCTTGCTGTCTCTAATTTTCAACATACATTATTAAAAACACAATATAATCTTTCGATAATATATTTTATATTCGTGATATAGAAGCTAAATCTTCTTTAACGCTTATAACGAGAGAAAAAATATTCATATTGACTATTTTTGAAAGTTATTTTCCATTTAAACACAAACTGTGTTGGGGAATTGTTTGTAGATAAGATTTTTTTAAAAGATAGATTGAAAAGTTTATTAGTGAATTCAATACAAGACGAGACGTGAAAGTTTTTATCAATAACCGTGCTAGAATTGAATAAAACGTTATCATCATTTTATAACCTAAAACTTTACAGTATATTTCATCTATTTTTAATGTTATAAAATCTTTCGAAAAAAAAAATTCGTTACAAGTGATCATACATTATTTTTTAATGTTTGAACAAGGATAATTGGAGTATGTTCGCTGTCAAAGGCAGTGTGTTCGGGTGGATGTGTTTATGTGCGGGAGTGTTTGAAAGATTGGTGTTTGCGTGTATATGCGTGTATGCGTTATCAGATCAAATCTAAAGTCACTAATATTTTTAAAATGTTGATCGAAGCTGAATTGTGAAATTAAACTTCTTAGATATAGTGGAAGCTAGGTAGGCTCAATAAAGAAAACTTCATCAAAGCTGGAGATAGTAAAACAAGCCATTAACAGGCGCTGCCATATATTTAGGACAGAAGCGATATCTCATTTCTTCTAGGTTTCTCGTCATCTAACGTTCATACAAGCATTTATATTTAATAGCTTCAAAAGCGTGTGGTCATTACCTTTCGTTCTTTCTCATTCAATTTTTCTTTATTTTACCTTTCTCTATACTATGTTTTTCTCTATTTTCAATTTGTTCCTATAAGACAAAACTGAGACGCGTATAAACATTTTCTTATAAATATAATTAATTCTCTATTTACTATCACAGCAAAACTAAACCCAAACAAAATGTGTAGACAGAATCACTCCAGATGTCATTATATCCAACATACAAATCAGATCGACACGCTGTTTCTTTATAACGTTCGCTGAAGGAGTTATAGGACGAACGTACTTTTTTTCCCAAGGAGATGGAAATACACACACGCACACTCACACACACTCACACACGCACACGCACACTCAAACACAGACACACACACTCACACACACATACACACATATGTATAGGTGTGTGTGTATAGATATATATATATATATATATATAATATATACATACATATATATATGTATATATAGATATATACTTAATATATACACATAAATAAATATGTTTATACATGTGTGTGTGTGTGCGTGTGTATGTGTGTGTTTAATATATAATATGTGGTTTTATATATAATGCATACAAAATGCTCCTTGGTACAAGATTCCCTGAATGTACATCTTATACTACCCACAGAGGTACCTGTGCGTGCTTGCATGTACACACACACAAACATATGTTTCTTTATTGGCCACTCAGGGCTGAACACAGTGGGGACCAGATACAAAGTAGAGCTTTTCTTTTTGGGAAGAACAAGTAGAAGAAAAGAAGAACTTTTTTTTAAAAGTCAGTCGAATTCCGATCAAAAGGGATCGTGTAAAAAAGGGGGGGGGCGATCAATAGGGATCGTGTATCGCAAAAAATGTAAAAAGGTAAAACAGATTAGTTCTATCCGTGGAAAGAAATGCCTACGGGAAAAAAACAGGGGAACCTTGGGCAATAGTGCCATGGAAAAAACAAAAACATTAGAGTAAGTGGCTGGTAAGATGTCCGTACCAAACCAGACCCCGAGCAACTCGACCGGACTGTCGGTCCAGCGTCCCACGGCAGAGGCGCTGGTGGATGGCTGGGCTTGCTTATCCAGGTGCCGAGCCGCAATCCCACTGACATATCCCGGTTGATTTTTGCTCCTGTTACTGCTTCGTAGTCTTTCACTGTCTCATCGACCAGCTCGATGTGCTTCTGGCTGGACACTATGACGGTGACGTCGTCCGCGTATACAGACACGCTCGTCCCGCATCCCAATTCTCGCGAGATGTCCCTCAGCGTCGCCAGCTTCCGCAGTAGTGGCTCGAGAGTCAATACGTATAGAAGCGACGAGAGGGAGCATCCCTGACGGACCAAACGTGCAATGTCGAGAGGTCTTGATGGATGACCATTTACGCGAATTACCGAACGGATGCCTCTGTACAAAGCGGCTATCCAACCGCGGAAGACCTGACCGAAACCACCCGCTATAACGACAGCCTCTAAGTATCGATGGTCTACCCTATCGAAAGCTTTAGATTGATCCAAGTTGATCAGGACCCCGCCCATACCAGGTTCCTTAATTACCTTGTCTATGATGTAGCGCATCAGATGTAGGTTGTCATGGATGCTCCCGCCCGGCACGGCGCACGTTTGCGCCTTGTCGACCAGTTTCTCGATGACAAGCGCCAACCTCTTGACTAACAACTTGGCCAAAATTTCCAAGTCTGCATTGAGCAGAGTGATGGGCCTAAAATTATCTATTACGCCACCTTGTTTGGATCTTTCAGCAGCATTACAGCTCTTCTGTTCACAAAATAGGTGATGCTCCCGTTTTGCTACCAGTTGCAGTACTCTGCTGTTAAGACGTCTCCAAACAAGTCAGGCATACAACTGTAAAGCTCGTAGAGTAGACCATACAAACCCAGCGATTTGTCCCTCGAGCATTCTGCCGTCGCGTCTCGCACTTCCGCCGCCATGAGAGTCGTGGCAGGCTGTGCAGGTAGGCACTGAAGTCCACGCTGCGTTCTCGCTTGCCACACATCCCGAACAGTCGGGCAAAATGCTGTTGAAAGGCCTCACACATTTCATTTGCCTCGAGTAATTCTACCTCTGTTCATCTAAAACATCCACACATAAGCAATCATGCAATGCCTTTGTTCAAGGGATAATTTCTCCCTTCTAATCTTTAACCTTCGAGAGCATATATGGGTGCCATTACGGTTGTTCTTTTATAATTAATTCATGAAAATAAATTCAATATTCTTTCAATTCATAGAAGTGCACTGGAGGGAATTGTCGAGGTTTCTATTTTCTACTCAGCGATTCATATATTAGGCTCCTTCATTTATAGTCTTCGGATGAACAACTCAAGACCCAAATACGTATAAGCAAATACTGTCTTTAATTTAAAGCGACGATAACATTTCATCTATTATGTAATTGTATACAAAGTAACGTAGAGTGTATTTTGCTTTTCCTTTCCTAAATTAAACATTAGCTTAACAATATAATTGGTACTGACCCAATATTTGATTTTAGTTTCTGTCTATATCTTTTTTTTTTATTTTCAGCACTTTAATAAATTCTTAAAATACTAATTATTAGCTAAAATATTATTAATTGGGTTGTCGTAAATAATTAGCTTCATGCTGATTACCAATATCTCTTGGCTATACAAGCTCTAAATTAATCGTTGCTTTCTCTTTTATTTTTACTTCACAACATTTCGGGCGCCATTGAGTAAGAAACGAATCTAGATTTTGGTTTCTCTTCTAATTGAAAACTAATTTCTTTCCAATTACACAACACTCATCTACGTAAGGAAATAAAATCCGTAATACGAATTCATTAAACCATTTACATTACTGGCTATGAACTGGAGGAAAAAAGTTGTATTTTTTTTTCCATCAGTTAATTCAGATCCCTTCCATTTCGAACAATGACCACCGTTCCAGAAGATACTTGAAGCTAAATCCATTACAGTATAACACTTATATTACTGGTACATATTTATCGGGGATCGCTTTGCTCCGAAATCATTTCAACGTAAAGGTAAGATACTGGTGTCTGCTATTGCACTTCATGTTATTTTACAGAATATATTCCTTGATTATTTTATTAATTTACAATTTGAGTCGCATCCTTCTAAGTGCAATGCAATTTTTATGTTTTGTAGCGGATTATCAACACTACTATTTTATCTCCGACTACTTAATAATCATATCTATCAAGTGCAAACATAAATACTCAGCGACAGGGTGTGCAGGGAATTAATCGAGGCGGAAAGGAATTGTATTTATATTTTTTATTCGATACTTGTATTTCTAACATTCTCCCATCAGTTCTTGATAGAGTCTTCGCAATTTCCGGCTACAAAATTTCATTCACAAAATAATATTTCAATGTACACTAAAGCGATGTTCACCTCCCCACATGGCTGCACTGCAGAATTGAATAAGAAATCTAAGAACTCCAGTTCTTTAAACCCAACTTTGTTTTCCACTGCATTGAGGCTTAAATATATGTTTCATGCTCAGATATCTATTACGATTACAGTTCTAGAAACACGTTGATCACTTCTGAATGCTAAAAAAGCCAGGTCATTGATATTACAGACTAAACCAATATACAAGAATAAAAACTCCTTCTTTAAAATCCAATAAGACATTTTCGAATAAAGGTATTTTCCACATCAATTCTATGAGGAAATATCAATTACCACTTAATAAGACTGAAATAAAGAACTTAAAACTTTCGCGCCAGAATGTCCTGGAATCTATCAACTCCTTGATACAGTTGACTGAGGAGAAGTCATACAAACTAGCTTTTGAGAATTAACTACCGTAACATCGTGTTGTTCATTGGTGCATAACGTTTCTAATTACCACTTCGTCGGCACTGGTTTCAAGGGAAAACATACGTGTCTACTAGCTACAAAATATAGTTCAGTAATTTTCATAGACACTACAACTATGTATAAATCTGAAGAACAATGAGAAAGTGCATCTAACATTTGCTGTATTTAACCACTTCTGTTAGATATAACGAGGAACACTATAAGCAGCCACTCGACCAGCTAAATGCGCCAGCTAAATGCGCCAGCTAAATGCGCCAGCTAAATGCGCCAGCAAATTTCCTTCAAATCACAAAAATCTTAATAGTTATCTCTTCTCGTTTGTCAGAGGTTTTGTTTATTGACTTCATACATATTTTTGATTAATCCAACATTTCCAAATATATGAAACCATGGCATCAGTATATATTCGGTGTTTTACAGTTCATTCATTGATATGATTCTTCATGCATCCATAGTTTTAGGTGCACAGAAAATGAAACAAACGTGTCCTGCAGTAAAAACGAACAGATACAAGAATTATGTACCTACTGCAGTATTTTACGTTCATGTTTTCCAAGAGTAGAATCACCTTAGTGCTTACTGGGGCTGTGGGGGTTTAATTAGTATTACAACATTTAATAATGAATTTACAGCTAATTGCAAGGTTTCTAAATTTAAAACAAATATGCTAAAATTGTTTGCGCTTTCTGAATATCGAAATGCTTTGTGGGAAGTAATTATTTTATGGTAATCACTTTCCCCTTTTAGCTTTTTTTAAAAGTTGGGTGCATATTATTAGCTTCGTAAACTAACGAAGATGCCAGAAACAATTTTTTTGTTAAAAAAAAAGTATCTTTTCTTTCTTCATTTTCGTTTTTCATTATTCTAAATTAAAATCCTTTATTAGCTGCTCTTTACTTCCGAAAGTTGAATATTAAAATTTAATAGCTGTCGTATATTGGTGTAAATATGTATTAAATATGCATTTCCCTTATAGATAATATTTGGTTATTCGGCACTGTCATGGTATTAGCTGTCAGAATTGAAAGTAGAACTGACAAGGAACGTTACTGCTGGTTTGAGTTGATTCTTTGGCTACTGACTAGCCGGAGCTATCTATCTGTCTGTCTGTCTATCTCACTATCTCTCTCTATATATCTATCTATCTATCTATCACTCGTTCACCTCTGTTTGTGTCCGTAGAATATAGAAAACAAATGAAGTTTGAAGTTTAAAAATAATAGGATCGACCACTCACGACTAGCTAGCGCGGACACGCGACTGCGCGTTCGGGACCACTCTGCTTTAGTAGTACCCTTATATTCTGTGTGTTTTCAAACGCATGGATATAGGTGTCAAATTTGTTCCAATAACTTTCGAGTGATAGATAGAGAGAGAGACAGACAGACAGATAGCTCGCTCCGGCCAGTCATGGTATTAGCTGTCAGTAGCCAAAGAATCAACTCAAACCAGCAGTAACGTTCCTTGTCAGATTTTTCTACTTTCACTTCTGACAGCTAATACCATGACAGTGCCGGTTATTCAGTAGATTAGATTGAATGGAAATGAGAATTCACTGAACGATAAGCATTTAGTTTCAAATATTTAACATATCCTAATTATTGTACAATGGAACGCGCTGAATTCATTTGAAAATTTAGAGGCCCAAATTAATTTCTTAGCATTGTCGAGATCTGTCAATGAAAACTCAATTTCGGCGAAAGCATGACTGTGGTTAAGAAACTCACTTTGGAAGCATTTGGTCTCCTATTCAGTCATACTGCTTGGCAATTCGGGTGTTTTGTACTCTAGACACGGTTCAACTGATGTCATGTGGATGAAATTGTGAGACGGTAAAATTATGGACAGCATCATGTGTGTATGTGTGTGGGTGTGTGCGTGCGTGCGTGTGTGTCAATACTTTTAAAAATCCTTCATGTTTAGTCGACCGTCTCCTATGAATTTATTCGTTAAAACTTATGAAAACTTCAGATGTTCTTACAACTTCCGTCACCATAATGCTTTACTTTCCTTTGTTTAATAATATTTCCTCATCGGAATGATTTTGCTTTCATTTTGTGATAGACAGCTATCATGCAGAAAATGCCAGTTTCCAAATCCTGTTTCCAGATTAGGTAAATTGATTAAACTTTTAACCCCAGTATCAGAGAAGGGGAGGAGACAGGAAGAGTTAGAGAGACAGGGACTATGAGAGACAGACAAAGAGAACGAGAGACAGGAACAGAGCGAGAAATACTATTTCTTTTCATCTGTTCTCTTAAATGAAAAACAAGAATGAACGTGGTGTCCCAGTTCATGACAGCAAAGATAAAAAGATATTTCGGCCGTCTTCCATTTTTCCTCGCTCCTAGTATATGCCCACCGCTCATGTAATAGCATTATTTCACTTGCATCCATACCACTTCAGTGTTAAATTTCAGAACTTATAGATCATTGTTATTAGCTTGCTATAAAGCAATAACTGTGATGGTTACGGTGCAAAGATTTCTCTTATTCTCTTCTTGTTTTACTGGCTTTTGCACTTTTTTTATAAATTTATTTTATTTGACAACTTTTAGCATGCGAGAATGAAGGAGGACATTTGAAAACCTTTGGTGTGTCCCGTGTGATGAATACAGTAAAATAAATGGAAATGTCATAAATTTAGACAAAACAGTTTCAGCAGGTCGGTTTTCAAATGCTTTACTGATTGTCCCTGGAATATATGACTGAAATATCTTGTAGTCACTGTGACCAGGCTGGAAATGATTAAAAGTTCTGCGGAAAGCGTAAATTTTGTTCAACTACACACATCATTATATATTGGTTGTTGGATTGATGTTGCCGTTAGAAAAAGGGGAAAAAATGACAGCGTAGTTTATTTCTTGCTAGGAAACTCACTTATTTATATGAACTCAAATATGTGCGATGAATAACAATTTAAAAGGCTCAATAAACCAGGTAAAAGCTGGTCTTATGGGGACAATTCAATGAAATATAGTAACCTATCATTCCTAGCAACGATCCTATGGCACAATAAACAATTTATTCCTCTTAAATGACAGATATTTCTAACTACTTAGAATACGACCATTCTATATTAAAATTTATGGCATTTCTCTAAACTATATTCGAAATATTTCACTTTTAAAAAGCTATAAATCTCAGTGATGTATTTTTCTTTATTCCCTCACAAACAATATTTTCTGGTTCGGTAAGGGTTAAAATAACTGATGTTGATAGTTTGCTGGAATCAAAGCCAAAAATTAAAGGAAAAATCTCAAAATACGTGCCGCTATTATCTGCTTTACTCTGCTCCTAAAAACACTCCATTAAGATTGAAAGTTTAGGTATTTAGATAAATAACTTTAGCTATGAGACGCTTAGGTATCGGCAAGAAAACAATTCTAATAGATGATTCTTTTCAATAATGATTTTTATGCTGCAGATATTAATGTTTTTTCTGAGAATGAAACGTGATTTTTTTAATTAAATTATCTGAACGTTAATCTGTAAATTTCCCTCGCAGCTACAAAGCAAGTGTATCACATACGAATTAAGTTTACTAGGTATTCTTATAGCACTGAGAAAATCAAGTTTTATGGTTTACCAGGATTTTACCTAAGCTCATTCTCGAAGCTTCTATTGTTTCTTTTCTTTTATTCTCTTATAACTCTTGTTCGGGTTCTTTGTTTGCTTGTTTTTTTTTTTCTGTGATATATATTGCATACACTGTCGCCCACATAAGCGGTTGTGTATATGATTAAAACACCTCTGTGCGCACGTAGATGTGTATGTGTGTAGGGAGGTATGTTTGTATGTGTGTGTTTCAATTTGAGTAAAGGTTCAGTTTTTAATGTACCTTCTGATTGCATAGCACGCAACATCTGTTTTTGTATACATGTATATACACATACGTACCATTCAGGGAAGTATTGACTTTCAACAACAAAACGCACACACACACACAGCCATGTATGCACACTTATACGTACATACTTATACAGAGACATTTCAAAAGTAAACAGTCCCCACCTCATTCCACATACATACATATATAGGACACATATATGTGTGAGTGTGTGTGTTCTTGTGTGCGTATGCATAGCCATATGCGTTGACAAACAGAAACATATATTCATGTATACATATTTGTCTATGTATGTGAAATATCATCACAAAGCTCCCTGTTATCTCACTTATCTGTGTGGCACTTCAGATGTAAGAGTGATTATTATATAACTAACTGAATTACTCGAAAACCCAGAAAAGCGGAAGCCGTTTCCTTTCCTGTTCTCATTACACTGTTTTATGTCCTATCACGTGATTAATAGTTATGGTAAGGCAATATCAAAGTTGAATTGGAGGACGGTTGGAACGATAAGAGGATTGACAGTGTACAACTCTGAAATAATTGATTGATAGTTGATTGTTAAGTATTTTGTAAAGCCTCGTCATATACTACATTTTGGGGCTTGTCCTCTGGAGCATAAGCAAATTATTTGGATTGCCGTGTCTTGAGCATCGTAGAAACTGTTGGGAAGAAGCGGGTTCTACAAGGTTTAGGCCAACCCACCAACAGTGACAGTCCATCAACCTTGTTTATGGTCATTGCAAACTTTAGTTTCAGAGGAAATTGCAATCGCTTGAACTGAAATAGTTTGTCAGAAGGGATCAGCGGAATTCGTGGTATGAAGCCGACCTCACCGCTTCTTTTGCCAGTGAGAATGGTCGCCTGTAAACTTTTGACATCATCTTGTTGATTTTAAGTGTGCCACTTCAAAGCTTGGGTGAGTCTAGGTTTCTTAAAACATCACTGGTACGTCGATTTTGAGGTGAAAGTTGTGAGGTGGGGGGCAAGCGTTAAGGAATAGTGGAAGACATTATATATAGTGTTATTATTTCATTGTGTTGGTAAAGTTCTAATAGACAGAAATTGCCATTTATATATAAGATTCATGATATCGGATATAATATCATAATCCAACTGAGTTTAAACATATATATATATATATATATATATATATATATTTATATACATACATGTATTTATATGTGCGTGTGTGAGTATTTATATATATATACATACACACACATATAAAGCAAGAAATAAAGAAAGACACAGACAAACATAAATTCATATATATTCATATACACATAGACATACACATGTGAGTTCATGCATGCGTGAAGTCTATGCATACAGAAATGGGCGTTTCATATATTTATTTTCTATCGTATGCATTGGACATTATCATAATCAGTGATGCAGCTCTTAAATGACTGTTCTTACAGCATACCTCTCACACGATTTATCGTACCCTTATTTGTCTCCCTACATTCCAATTGTTGGTACTTGATTTAATTAATGCTATAATGTCTACTCTCTGTAGTGTAGAAACTTAAATATATGAGATCTTCCTTTAATGTAAATTCTAAAAACACTATAGAAATTTATGATTCATCACTTACTACGTGTTTATGCCAGTTTGGTTATCTGAAACACAAACCATTTCTTTTTATTTCACCTCTTTTAAGCAGCAGAGATAATTCGTGAGCTATTATTATTGTTATTTTTCATTTTGCTTGTTCTTTCTTCAAAATGTTTTCTTCCTCTCTTGGATGGCATTCTTTTGATATGAAACCGAAGTGTTATGAAGATATTTTAATATCATAATCGATAGGGCGTAATGTTCTAGAGTATCGTTGAGTTGTAAGGAATGCTGCCGTTTAATCCGATAACAGGTTTTAGGATATTTTCACCTCAATTTCACAC
This sequence comes from Octopus bimaculoides, assembly GCF_001194135.2. NCBI lineage: Eukaryota > Metazoa > Mollusca > Cephalopoda > Octopoda > Octopodidae > Octopus > Octopus bimaculoides. Next base: position 54,232,775 of record NC_068995.1, on the reverse strand, counting down.
ATTTTCTCAAGAATCGAATTAATTTATAAACTACTAATGTTAACAGGGAAAGAACATGATTTCGACATTTCCTTCTCATTGTAAATGGCATTAACATCCTCAATCACTTGATTAAGGCTACTATCACATTATTGACGATGTATTCGTTTGATGCTATGTGGATGTTTTCAACATACGTGAAGTTTCGTTTTCAACCATATATTATCACCTGGTATTTTGAATTTATCATCTGTATTGTTATTTATATTAAACATATATGCAGAATATTTTGATATTCTGTTAAATACATTTTGATATCTAACGCACAGCGTTACGTTATGATTCAAACTCAATAATTCCCACCAGATTCAACCTCACAGAATTAGTCTGCACAGACGGTTGTGTAAATTTCCAGTAAGCCCAAAACAAGAACCAGGCAAATGACGAAGGGTTTGAGTATTTCTAAGAAAACGTACATCAGGTGGATTTTACCTTGCATGATTTCCAGATGCGTACTACATAGGAATTTGTAGTCCATAGATTTTGCTGAAAAGCTGGTGGAAAGCTGTTCAGATATCTCAAGCGTGGTTTGAGGATGTGTTTAGCATGAAATTGCAGTCTCATTACTTTATTTTTTCATTGTAGTTTATGACTAGGTTCGGCTTAGATGGCATTATTAGAGAAAAACCGTCAAAGAAAAATTGGTCGATAATGGATCTCATAATCAATTCCTTGGACGGTTAGAAGCTCTTTTTCCATTGCATGAGTTCTTTTGCGCAACACGTGCCACACTATCATACACTTCGAGCTACATATTTCGGGATACAGATTTATGTTCTCTCTACTATAATTTATTTCATCCAAAACAAAGTTTCTGTGCAAACCGCTTAGTAACAAAACTCGTCTTTAAAATATTGAAAAATCTGTTACTAAAAACATTCGAGCTGAGAAAAGAATGGTGACGCCTGGAATATTTAGCTTTTATTTTCATGACAAAATCCGCGTTAAATGTGACGATCATTTCCAATGATGCAAATAGGTTTGATGTATATTTTTTTTTTCTTTTCTTATCTTATTAATACATGAAATTGTTGTGTCGAAGTAGAACACCCCTATTGGTTGGCTCGTAATAGACTGTGCCACAATGTAAATGGACATACGCAGAGATCCTTCATCAGAATAAAGCCGAGAGTTGCGTATTTTCGAGGGTTATTAGCAGTATCACGAGTAGAATGATTTGTGAGGGCGTCATTATCATCCCGTTATATTATACGTCGAACGTGCGATACAATAGAAATCTTTTCTACAAATCTATCATTTACACTGAGGGCAAATGCGAATACACACAGTCACACCCTCGCAAATCACACACACACACACACACACACACATACACAGGAGACATTTAATTATAACTAAATCTGTATTTAGCTACACACACGTACGATCGCATGTAATGTGCGTATATGTGTATGTAAGCGTTTGTTCATATATCTGGAACCACCACTCTCTTTATGGTTACTGCCTAAAAAGTCTAGTGCTGTGCATGTATTTTATTTTTATATTCTGTAATCAGACTGCTTGACAAAAGAGGTCGATAAAAGCGTAGCAAAGTTATGAATTGAGACCGACATGAGATATGATCGACTACACTGCTTATTGGCGGCAGCCTTGCATGGACGTTGGCCTGCGAACAGTAAAAGACATATAAGAATCTAATGATATATGTGTGTCTGCTTCTGCGTTTAAATATATTGGTGTGTCGGTAGCATTCTGTTAACGTGTCTATGCGTGTTTATTTAATGTTTTAGCCAATAGAGGATTATCATTTCTGAAGGTAAGTTAAGTGACTCTGAGTCTAATCGTAAGATTGCTTGGAACAAATAACCGGAAAATTGATTCCACCAAATGAAGTCGTCAGAATGTGATGTTTAACGGGATCACCGATTTGGTTTAGCAATAAATTAATTTTGAGCGCACATACATACACATTTGCATGTTTGTGCAAAAGTTGTGTGTATATGTGTGCGAGCGTGTATCTGTGCAAGTATAAAATGTGTCTAAATAGTTAATTATCTCAGTTGGATTTCGACTCTACTCTTTCTATGAACCTATTCCTGACACCAAGAATATAAAGGAAAATTTATATAATTTTTATGTCACGAAATACTGACTGCAGTTTGATATATACCGCTATAATTTGTTGTGTATATTATGAAGCAAGCAGTTTTGTTTTGTTCCAAATTACATGATGTATATCTGTTATATTATGTACATATTTCATACATACATGACATCATTTATTGAAATACAAACGCACGAACACACATATAATACAAGGCCTATATATATATATATATATATATATATATATATATATATATATATATGCTTAAATGCGTGCGCGTGGGTATGTTTATAAACAGCATGTTTGTATATGTGTATAAATGTATAAAGACAGAGGAAGAGATAGATAGATTAAAGAAGAAATTTTAAATCAAGATTAACTGCAGTGTCTCTATAAAAATTCATATCAGTCGTGTCACTATAAATTAGAGAATTTGATGAATGTGTTTCTATAATTGGTTTAGGCAAAAATATCATTGGGGGATCTCAATTTTCGGTTGATATTATTCGTTTTGCATTTAAAAGTTAATTTTATTTACATCAAATTAAATGAAAATATTTCCTCTAGTTATATTTACTCATAGGCGATATATATTGTCACAGACAAATATATTTATGATGCACAAAATGTTATGTAATATATAACAATCCACAATATGGTATCACATTTTCGAATCGTGGTCTGCGATTCAAATTTCTTTACTGAATATAACTCTTTAATTAGAATTAGTCTCAAATTATGTTCCTTTCTCTAACTGTGTTTTGCTCCCCACACACACTCTCACTCTCTCTCTCTCTCTCTCTCCAACTAAGTACGTGAGCTTCAGTATGTATATTTTAATTGCTTCAATGCTTAATAGATGTATTGGAAGGATAAAAATTATCCTTTGTGTGAATGGGAAAATGTCATATTTAATTATGTAATTAGTATTAAAGTTTTTGACAGGTAATCCATCTACCATGTGAACTGAAGGAAAAGGGCAAAACCTCCATAATAGAAACGCAGTGTTGAGAATTGATATTACATAGCAAAAGTCGTTCCGCTACTTTAGATTTAGTTTATTTTTATTCCAATGATATTCGTACAAAATTTAAAAACCATCTTTATGCCATGCCATTCAAACAAGAGAATACTATATTATTATACTCATATGTCTAATTAAATGTTCTGTGCATTACGTAGCGTAATAGAGACCTCAATTTCACAATACAGATTTTGCTCTCTTTCCTATAAGAACAAATACGGCACGTTTTGTACTGAACCAATTCAGTCTATAAAATCTCGGTTCTAATATTGCTATGGTGATGATGCTCATGAGTAGCTCTATATCAGCACACATTGAGATACTCTATAAACAATGGGATTTTATCGATGTTATTTCCGTCTATTTTGTTTGTAATACTTCTATACCGTAGGTATGGAAAACGAATGGCAGTAAAATTGAGAGAGAATTTATATTTTGAGCTAAAAAAACAAACAACGTCAGTTTCGGTCTTTTTTTTTTCTTTTTCTTTGGATTCGATTCACAAAACATGTGCCAAATGAGTGCATGTATCAAATCCGTATCAGGGGCGTTGCCTAATAATGACCCACTATATAATTATATCATTTTTACAACATTTAATTAGGTCATTTTAATTCATAACTTGAAACAAATATCAAATTTAAACCATCGGTGATCATATTGCAAATCATTAATTAAAGCTATTTCGGTGCAGTTGCCCCACTTGGAAGTTACTTGGAAAAGGACAGAATACCAAAGTATTTTGTTTACATCAGTTCAGTTTACATTTCACCTGAGTGAGGCCTAGAATTTTTCTCTCCCCCACAATGTTAATTTTATAAATATAGCAACCACGTGTTTCAATTCATTGACTAATTGTACGCTCTCATTTACTGTTTGCTAATCGGATCAATCAATATCATTATTTTTAAATGTTCTCTGATCTCAATTTCTATTTTTCGATTTTCGATAGAAACAATTTCCCATCAATGAGTGCATCACAATACAACATAAAGATGGATGATGGAGTATCTGACGTCCTTTGATTAATACGAAAATACTAAACTATTGACTGCCCTGTTTATTATTTGAAAAAAAAAAAACACTTATAAATTTTAGGTGTGTATGTAAAAACTAGGCTCACACTCAGTAAGAGAAAGACGATTACCTTATATGGTATAACTGAAATTAATGAAATTGAAATTAGACATTTCCATCCGATTATCAAAACGGTATAAGACGAAAACAAATATTATTTTCATAAAACTTAATAAATCTTGCCACAACTAATACGATTTTATCTTTCGTGTGAAGCTCGGTTGTTTTGAGTGCAGGACACAATGTATGAGATATTTTACATGTTTGATCTAAGATATTTCCTGTGCAACGTAAAGAAAATAAGTTTCTGTTATAGTTTCGCTTCAGGGAATTCTTGGACGGAAATGAACGATGTGTAACATCGATCTGTTTATAACAAAATCGTCTTGTTTTATTTTGCGTTCGTTTTTCATGTATAATTCATCTCGGTACACGTTATTTAATGTTTGCATTCCTTTTTAATACAATAACGTATTATTTGAGGGATACACATTTGCTAATTTTTACTAGTTCAAGCAACTATGTGAATATTCACTTGTCATAATATTTGGAGATATTATATAAATAGGCGAAACCACTGTAAATTTTTTTTTCTCCAATGAATACAAAAATAAATTCATTTACCTTCTACCTTTCCAAATTTGTTTCAATAATGGGGTGTAGAGATGAAATTAGTTTTACAAAGCAAAAATTGAACTAGAAATATCGTAAAGTCCCTATACGAATGCCCCGACTTTTGTGTTTGATTAAATGAAAGCTTTCAAAGTGAAGGTCGGACATCGGCAGGAGTGCGTATTGCCCCGTATCCTTTTCGTATTTTTCTGTGAACTGGGTCGACGTGCGCAATTGTTATAGAAGTCGTATCACAGTCGTTGGATGCCACATTGGTTTGTTTCATATTTGCAGACGACAAGGTGCTTCTTGATTCACCAGAAGATGATATCCAGCAGCATACGCTGAATGAGTTCTTTGCCGAATTGTGTAAGACAGGTAGAGAATGAGTGTTGCGAAGACTGAAACATGAGTCCGCTCAAGGAAGTCTTCTTAGTGCACTTAGCATGTCAGTGGAATATAACTCAGATGGAGTATCTTAGGGCCATATTCCCGAGTGATGGAAAGCAGAAGGTTCAGCTGGCACTAGAAATGCCAGTGCAGTTATACTAATGCACCAGATCCAGCATTGGATCCACACAAGAGGACCGAACTATATATATTATATTATTAGCTGCGCAGCGTCCAAACACATATTTTGTCGGTAGGTTTTGAAATCAGAAAGTAGAATGGCGGAACAAATACTACAAGGTATTTTGTCGGAAGCTATAATCCTTCTGCCAATACAGCAAATTTCTTCATATGTCAAAATAATGGAAAACTGAAAGTCGTAACATTTAAAAGTTTATCTTTATTTTAAATCGGGTAACTTTAGTATAGATATTTTAGCATTATTATACCTCTTAGTAAAACACACACACACACACCCATCATTTTCTTGTGTATGCGTGTGCGCGCATGCTACTGTAATGAAGTCAATACCAATTATAATTGTTGCAGTTTATTACCAATTTCAGTGTGAAAAATATAAATTTTGTTATTTCCGTCTGATTTCTTTTTCTGTTATAAACTTTTGCATTCGATAGAGTATTTAAAAGTTTAAGTTCGGGCACAGAGCTAGACATGTTAATTAATTTCAATAATTCAGTAAGCGGCGGTTTTTTTAATCAAAAGAAAACATTGATATTTGAAACTAAAAAAATTCTTTCTTTAACTATTATTTTTTCCTTTATATCTCATCAATTTTAATGTAATTTTCTTTTTTTCTGTTAAAGAAACACAAGAGACAATAGTGTGTAATTTTATTTTTATTTTTCTATGGATATTAAATTCCGTGAAGACATTATGTAGAATTTACATATCTACTCTTTTGAAACCCATACGAAGAATGTAATGTGATAAAAGATATTTTACAAAGATATAAGACTTCCTATTCGAATTAGATAACAAATGAGAATCTGTCGTCTTTGCGTTTCGAAACGGAAATAAAAGTCGCAAGTTTCCGAGTTATTATGGTATCTAAAACGATGATGGTTCATATGTCACTTAGCATTTTCAGATACCAGTTAAACAAAGTCAATTTTCTTTTCATTGATTCCGTTCAACTGACTCTAGACATTTACTATGCATTTTAATAGCGTATTGATCTAGTCAAGTTGGGTACACACACATAAAAAATGTTCTATTAGTTTAGAATTGCAATTCTATATTGTAAGGAATGTGCTTCACTTTATTGTCCAAGCACAAAACTAAAATATAATATCTGAAATCAAAATTCCCACAGCGTCCGGTTCCGAATCCAACTGCCATTTATTGTCCGCGTGTTTAAAGATCACATTTCGCTAACCGTATTTGGCAAATTCACGATATCAACAAGTGCTATGATATCTAAGCTATAATATTGGTAGAATTTGATTCTGAAAAGGAATTCCACATGATATATCAATTCAAACACTGTGGGCATGACCGGTAGATCTCATAGTAACATCGATTTCACTGTCAAACCTTCCTCCGGTCTTCTTTAATATATAATAGATCCCCATTGAATAAAATATACCATGATTATTGGCATGAAAGGAAAACGCAAACATCACCACAGGAAAATATTTTTGTTCAATTATACTCCTCTTCCTGTGGCTACAAAGCTCCAAGTATATATAAATGTGTGTGTGTGCCTATCTGTCTGTATATATGTCTATCGCCGTGTTTGTATGTATGTGCGTTTGTATGGTTGGATAGATATATCGATGGGTGTATTGGCAGTAATTGCGCACGTGATTCCAATTCGATTAATGATGAAGGCCCATGGCTCAGTGGCTAGAGCGTCGAGCTTACAATCGTGAGGTTGTGAGTTCGATTCTCGGACCGGGCTGCGTGTTGTATTCTAGAGTAAGACTTTTTATTTCACGTTGATCCAGTTCACTCAGCTGTAGAAATTAGTTGCAACATCACTGGTGCCAAGCTGTATCGGCCTTTGCCTTTCTCTTGGATAACACTGGTGGCGTGGAGAGATGAGGCATCTATGCATGGACGACTGCTGGTCTTCCATTAACAACATTGCCCGGACTTGTGCGTCGGAAGGTAACATTCTAGGTGCAATCCTTTGGTCATTCATGATCGAAGGGGGTCTCCACCTTATCAACGATGAATATACGTATACCAGAGGAAACATGACAGTGACTGCGCATTCCGAAAGCATAATATAATTTTGAAGCGGATTTTGCTTGACAAGTACCATACATCTTCTATGCAATTTACGTGTATCCAATGTAGTTCAAGATGTATGAGTCGACCGGTATCTATAGAGTGTGGCGTATAGCGAAAATGCCCTTATGTGGGGATTGCTAGCCGGAACTCTCAAACATTGACGCATACTTTGACGAGATAAACACGATGCTCACCCATACAGAGACACAGATGTGTGCACACAATCATGCATGCGCACGTGTGGGAGTATGTGTGTTTGTGTGATAGAAGCGAATCCAGTCTGTGAATGATTTAAATGACAAAGGAAGTGCAAAATATTATTGTTTTCTTTGGCACTTCATGAGAGGAAAAGGCTAAAACAGATGCAGACTGCTAGAGTGTGCAAGAGGAACTGGAAGCGAGAATAAGCAAAAGAGACATTTCAGAGAAATTCGCTGAGCATAAGAGGAACATCAAAAGAGAAAGGCGTGTGCAGTCGATAGTTTCAACTGACAAAATCATATGAATTTGTTGGCGTAAGATTCAATTTACGCATTATACTTATTAACTTTACCTTGTACAGTGGACTTCAAAGTTTTATGTGAAAATTCATCTGGCAACCATTATTATCTAGACACACACACACACACACACACACAGATATATATATATATATATATATATATACATACAATAAAACATGCAGCTGTCTGAAATATTTTTGTTGGACCCAACATATATATTGTATACAAAATATATATAAATATATTTATTGATTTCAATGCAGAGGAAGTGAATATATTTGCCAATAACGTGTGACGTCACTAAGCATTTTCTAGAGCTGCATATTTGGAGATTGTTTCTCACTCTCTTTTCTTCGCTCTTCGTCTTTCTTACTCTCTCTGATATGTGTGTGTGTGTGTGTGTGTGTGTGTGTGTGTGTGTGTGTGTGTGTGTGTGTGTGTGTGTGTGTGTGTGT
>NC_068995.1:54220110-54223901 GCF_001194135.2 Octopus bimaculoides | reverse complement strand
TATATATATATATATGAAAAGAGAGAGAGGTGGGGGTGTCTGTACGTACACTCATACTTGCATTATTATTTCTATATTTGCGAGAGTGTGTATCTTTATTTTAGAATCACGTTTGTGCTCTTCTTGGATACTTTTAATGAAGATCTGTTATGTTTCCTTGTTAATCATTATTTTCGATTTGAAACTATTTTTTACGTGCAATAATGTTTAAAGATTTTCGAATTTTTACTTTCTGATTGTTGTAGCGATGTCAGTAATCAGCAGTGGACCAACTGAATTTATTTTAACCAATAAACATTTCCATCAGTAGACATGAAATACCATCCTGTAGCTGTAATCTATGCTTTTTCTCTTTTTCTTTTTTGTCTGGAGAAAATTTTTGTCAAATTCTAATTCCAGTTAATGAATATTGACTTGATACGACGATCAGATAAATTTGACTTATGTTGATTTCATATACAAACATTTAAAAATTGTTTCTTACATAAATCTTTTCTTCCAAGTAGATATATCTACCACTGAGAATAAAATTGTGAAGTGTTTTCTTTGTGAAGGGGACATGTATAAATTCAGTCAAGTTTCCATTTGGTACTCATCTATTAAGATGTCATTTAAAGGCAAATCACTCACGTTTCAAATGAGTAATTAGAATTTATTTTATAATGAAGCCAAATGTGATTTAATCGATTCATAATTCCTTCAAATTGTCAACAAGATCTCTAAAGCTATGCTGAGACTTAAGTGCCGAAACTTTAGTGCCGAAAATGGTTTGAACAGATTCAAAAGGAAAAGGAGAATTAGTCTGTTGGTTGCTTTCACACGCTAGGAAAAATGTTTGAAGTTATTTATCACTAACCGGGATTATAAGAATAATGATGAATATTAATTTATGCCGAAAAGCGTTTCATGCAGTGTGATGACACACGAACTGAGAATACCTTTCTGATCCAAAATTAAGACGCTAAGATGTGTTATTAAGTCAGTGGCGAATGCTAATTTCCATTAGCAACCAAACACGATTTTTCTAAAAGAAAATATCACTCTCTACACTCAAGTTCAAATGGGTAGGATAAATTTACTCCTACTAAGAAATCTTAATGTTGTGCCGCAGTAAATCACCGTTTTCGAAGTTTTGGTCATTCTTTTGATATGTCACACTTTGTAGAACTTTACCATGACACACATATTTCGACAATCGGCGACAGACACTCTGGACATTTCACCATCTTTATAGCACTTACTTAAAGTTTTCAACATTTTTTTAAAAACTGTCTTCCCCAATAGACCTTTCATGCATGTTCTTCCATCAACTGAAATTTAGCGTTAATTCTCTTCAATAAACAATAGAAACTCCGACGTGTCAGATGCATCTGTTGTGTATTGAATAAACAAACAGGACTAAAGGAAATAGCACACATTATTGTTTAATTGGCACATGAGTTGTCTCTTAGATTTTCGTATCTTCTAATTACAGTTTTTGTAGTAACTATATTCTTCAATACCTTTATTTTTTCAGATATATTTCTTTATCTGTTGCTACCGTTCAAGAATTAATTAATTCACCGTTTATAAATAGCTTTACTTTCTCTGAAAAAAAGTACTTTTTTGTGACAGTTTTATTAATACTATTTCTTCTAATGAACAGCAAATGTCGTAATAAAATCTCTGTTTCAATTCTTCATGGCGTAGGTTTCTGCCAACATGTCAATAATGAGATGAATGTTTCTTTCTTTAATGTCTACGCTTGCTATATTGCTTTCACATAGAGACATTATTGTTCTTTCATTTACAGACTGTTTTATCTAATAATATTTCTTTCAAGCCCCATATCCCAAGTCGATATTCTGTTTTACTTCGAGCAGTATTTTAATTGTATGCATACGGCGGTATATATTCGTTATTCTACTAGGCAGGTTACTGGTATCATGTCATAACTTTGATAATGTGTGAATTAAGATTATCGTTGGCAAGCTATTCATGTGCATTTGGTATTAGTATTCAACGCATTTGGTCTGCAAATTAGTGGATCCAGCTCTTTCTCTCTCTCTCCCTCTCTGTTGCCCAGGAACATCTGCAGTGGTATCAAATCCAAAAAAAAGTCCTTGATCTGAAAATTTCCTATCAACATTCCTTGACTTGCTGATATATACACACATACGTACATACATGCATACATACGTACATACATACATGCATACATACATACATACATGCATACATCCATAAGAGCGAACAATAACATCTAGCTAGCTAGCTAGCTATAGGGCGGACATACACATATAAACACACAAACATCAACACACACGTACACTTATACAGATATACGGATTGATCCTCAAACGCAGCTATAATATGATTCGTATATTGTTCGGTTATCCCTACTTTGCTTATAACACAAAACATCCATATTTTCTTTGCCATTTTCGGAAACCTTCTTGGAATTGGCCACCAGCTCGGGATTGGTACTTTATGTAGAGCGGTTGGTATCTTTCTAAGCCACGTCTCATACATATTAATCCACGGGATTTCACTAGGAGGTGGTTAGTAGACCAGAAATTGTGGCTTGTATGTCCTAGACATATTCTGACAACGACTCTTCCTGGAGTCATGGTAAGGAACCGAATCTTGCTGCTACACATGGTTTTCAAGCCGGGATTTGACCACAGTTTCCAGCCGCTTCACATGGCTATCTGCAATGAGCCTAAAACACTCTTCCTGTAGTTGCTGGATGAATTTCGAAGTGTGCACTCAATTAGAACATCTGCTGTGCCCCCCACCCATGATGCCCAAGGTATCGTGGTCTCAATTGCAGCTCTCCATGTCATGTCTTTCAGCAGAAGTGACGATGTCGGCATTTTTATATCCTGTGCCAATAATTATGTCCCGGTCCTGCATATCAGCTGACGTCTTCTCAGCGACGCTTATGCTCTCCAACGCCGTTCACTGTTGACCTATACATCAAGCATCCCTGTAAAAAAGGAATAAAAACCGTCATATTTAACCCTAATGCCCAGCATATATTTATGTACGCACGTATGTATGTATGCATATATGTATGTATGTATGTATGTATGTATGTAGGGAGGTAGGTAGGTAGGCGGTAGTGGGTATGTCGGTAGGTGGTACTTACGTACTTACGTATGCGTGTATGTAAGTATCTATGTTTGCATGTTTGTGTGTTTGCGTGTTTGTGTGTGTGTGTGTTTGTGTGTGTGAGATGTGTACGTGAGTGAATGTACGTACATTATAATATAAATCAGACTTCAAGCAACGTTTTCTCTTTTATGAAAAAATAAATGTACTTCAGGACTATATATCTATGACTGATTTCTATGTCAGCTTACAATTGTTATTTTTGTAGCATTCATGCGCGAAATATTTCTTAAGCTCCACAAGTCACGTGGTTCTACTAAAATTGAATCTATTGTGTCAAACAATTCATTAGCGATGTTTCTTTGCATGCCTCAAATTCCGAATATAATCCATGCTTATACAAGTATTTCATTCTAACAATATATTTGTGCATAATAGATAAGCGCCTTTAAGACATCCTTAAATGCAGATCTGTGGATCAGCTATTATCTCATAACAATGCTATTTTCTTGCGGCTATAATGCTAATTATCGTATGTGATCTATTTCATCAATGATTTAGCATTATCAAATTCCACTCTATTCTCTATACGTGCATACGTATATGCGTATATACATATTCATACGCATGCGCGCACACAAACATACATATATATATATGCGCATGAACATATATATATATATATATATATATATATA
>NC_068995.1:54217807-54219847 GCF_001194135.2 Octopus bimaculoides | reverse complement strand
TATATATATATATATATATATATATACATATATACAAGCGTATATATGTATGTGTGTATATATATATATATATATATATATGATAACGTGCTCACAAGCAATTGATTATCGCCTTTTCAGGTTATATGTAAAGCAACTTCAAAGCCCTTTCTTTACATCAAGATCTAGTTTTCACAATAACATGCACTAATGCTACTGTCTTCAACTAAAATCCTTAGCATCAAAGGATATGCATTCAACAATAGAATTAGTTTGCTTTCTCTGATTCCATGGATCAATTTATTTGGGAAAATTCTACTCTAAACATGGCAGTTGATAAATATTCGTTTACAGATATTTTCTAACTGTATTTTTCGTCTCTGAAATATTACATGTATTAGATAGAACTACGCTGCGCTACTTTCCAATTTCATTCTTCCGATAGGTAATATTATTTTCGGTGCATCAGATGTGTTTCATTCAAGTAGTAATTAACTAGATGATTAGATTATTTATGTTTTCGCAAGAGAAGATACTTAATGCTTAGGACATTTTTGCAAGAACTAGAACATTAAGAGAGTAAAAGACACCAAAGACGCATTCAGAATATTTTCTATATATTAGTCTTCGCTAAAGAGGATCTATGGACACTGATAGGTAAATTAAGTCTAAGTTACAACAAATGAAACGATCCAACGAACTTTCACACTGCCTTCGTCAAGTAAATTTCATGAATTTCTGGGAAGTTAAGAAATTAATTTGGTATTAAGTATTTTATAATCCTTTGAATACATAGTGAGTGAAAGTATTTGAGGTGGTACTTGCATTAATGTATGACAGTCTTAAGAGTATTTAATGGAATGGAAGTTGGTAAAACACTAGCGGTCGATTGTGAAGCTACAAAGTTAAAATAGCTAAATATGGGCAGGACTGGATTGTGGTAAGTAGCTTGCTTACCAACCACATGGTCCCGGGTTCAGTCCCACTGTGTGGCAACTTGGGTTTTTTTTACTATAGCCTCGTGCTGACCAAAGCCTTGTGAGTGGATTTGGTAGACGAAAACTGAAAGAAGCCCGTCGTATGTATATATATATGTATATGCTAGTGTGTCTGTGTTTGAACACCACCCCACCCCATCGCTTCACAACAGATGTTGATATGTTTACGTCCTCATAACTTAGCAGTTCAGCAAAAGTGACCGATAGAATACGTACTAGGCTTACAAAGAATAAATCCTGGGGTTGATTTGTTCGACTAAAGGCAGTACTCCAGCATGGCCGCAGTCAAATGACTGAAACAAATAAAAAATTAAAAGAGTAAAATAATAAAAGGATATGACGTCAAAAGTAAAGTTTCTTAATCATATACAGAATAAGCGTGGTCTTCTCTAGTTTGAATTTTTTAATGCCTATTCATAGTTAAGGAACCTGATGTGAGCCGCAGCGTATTCTGTGGTCCATCTGTACTTCAAAATATTTATACATAATCTAGTAAAAGTTTGCCCGAAAGAATACTTTTAATGAGACTGACTAAATTCAATTTTATCCAGTTTGTTATAATTTATTTCACACGATGTCATAAGCCTGGAATTATTGTTTTTTTTAAATTTGGAAAGAAAATTATCAATCGGTGTTAAAAACAAATTTACATAATTATTTAGCTAAGGTTTTTAACCTAATGACCCACTTTTTTTCTGGAAGAAAATGACTGCCATGAAGACTACACGCAATCAAACACAGAGATTAGATACAAATAAAATATTTTTTGGAGTAAATGACTCGCCTTTACAGATATTAATTTAAAACAGCAACGCAGAAGTATTCAAATATCATTCCATGATGCCTACAGATGCTTAGAAAGACAGTGAAATTGATAAATACTAATATTTCTATGCATATATATGTTTATGTGCGAGTGTTTGTGTGTTTGACTTGTGTGTGTGTGTAAATATAATTCTGTACGCTTCTAGGTGCATGTAGTGGTATCACTCACTTTTCGCAGAAAGATCGATTCTTCAAATTCTTGCAATAGTATAAAGGTCGCAACATAAATACATAAACA
>NC_068995.1:54209950-54217644 GCF_001194135.2 Octopus bimaculoides | reverse complement strand
ATACACACACACACTCACACAACATGACAGTTTCTCACATGGCAATTACCGTTGTAAAATTTGTTCTAATAGGACATCCAAGTTTAGATAAATATTACCTATCACCATTAATGCTGCCAGTGTTGCTAATATGTTTCTTAACAAGCTAAATATACACAACGAACACGATGAAAGTGACCGTGTTTTACCAGTAGGCTACAAAGTATAAACCATTGGTTTTATTATCTCACAAATGTCTGCGTGTGTGTGTGTGTCGCTAGACAACGTAATAGAGTTCGACAATTTCTTACCGAACAACCACACGGTTATATAACCCGATGTGTATAAGTACTGTAATATTCAGAAAGGAAACATAATATTTGTAAAAGAATTAATTATAGGACATTGATACTTCTGAATATAGTCTAGACTAAGTCATATATATTCGGTAAGTAATGAGTAACTCATCCAGCGTAAATATAGATATATTTTCTTCAGATAATCGTGTCGGGTATAATTTATTATATCCGCTAATATTCAGACATGCATCAGTTGATATCTTAGTAACTGTGTTAAACTAGTGTAGTTTCTTTGATATAGCTTTTCCTACATGTAATAATTAGCTTACTATATCATGATGTCTGTCATTCGTATTCTATCATTACACCCACACTCGAGGAAGAATCCAGGCTGTAGAAAACACATTGGAATATGCCTTCTACTCTTATCAAAAATATCACATAAAATATCGTTAGCAAATGAAACCAATGGCAAGTCATGAAAATTGATAGGCATGCATTTTTATAGTTAGCCAAAACAGTCAAATATATTCTTTCGAACTCTTAATCAAAACTCCATAGCACAGCAGAAACGAAAGACTGAAGTAGTTATCTATCAGCACAGAGAAGCAAGGGGAATACTTGAAATAAACCGCTTGTATACATGAAATAAAATGTTCCAATAATAAATATTGTATTTCTCAAAGAATAATATCTTAGAAATAAAACTTTTGAAATGAATGTACTTCAAACGATAGAGAAGTTCTAAAGAAAATAGGCATTAATTATAGAGAAGTTAACACTTGCAGAATGATATATGTAAAGTCTCTTATATGCACACAAACACAAGCACACATACACACATGTACGTGTAAATATATATATATATATATATATATATATATATACACATACGCACGCACACACGTGTGTGTTTGTGTGTTGCCATGTACGCCATTTTAGTATTACTTGCATTATATTATACTGTATAACTTTTCAATAGTCACACAAGTTTAGACTGAATGTAAAAGCAAATGACCACACCACGTTTTACAATCGTTTCCGATCCGAGGATGAAAAAGTTGAGCTGAAACAGAACTCTTCCAAATCTTTCTAAATTCACCCACAATGAAAGAGGTCCCTTCTTCATTAGAAGTATCCGAACATCGCTGGCTCTTTACTATATGGGAAATCAATGAATTATCCCCGCTATCAACGTGCATATATTCAAATAAATTATCGAAACCTCATCAGCCACTTCAGAATAAATATCTGCATGCTACAAACTGTCGCTGGAGAGAAGAATGACTTTGTTTCTCTACTGATAGCCTGAGAAGACTAGAAACTAATTATATGGGTATCACAAGTTCTACTCGAGAGAATAATCATAATTTCGGGTGGGGTGTAAATAAGAGCAGTTAGAGAAAGTAACAACCATCGTATTTTCCCAAGGACACGGCGATATTGAAAAGCAAAAGTAGTTTACGAAAACGTTCTTCGAATCAATTATAGTTTGGTCGCGTTTGGCTGATATGAAGTATTCAATAGACCTCTCAATGAGTTTAGTCCAGTCTTAATTCAGTGACATTCCTGAAAATTGATGCAGCTTTATTCGTTTTGTTTACTACGAGTAGCAACTATGTGGCCAGTCATATATCTGTGTAAAAAAATTCCCCTTACTATATACAGCAGGATTATTAAAAAAAGTTTTACCTTATATTACATCCTATTATTATCGCTAGATCTATGGCACTAACCATAAACTATCACTTGATGGTATAATCAGATCTCCGGACCAGTCTACCAGTTTTATACATTTAACTATATTTCTAATTATCTTATCATTTATTCGCATGTAAATTTGTGTGCCAAATCTAAAATCCATCACAATTAATATGTCAGAGTCTTATGAAGGCGTCAGGGACTTCAGTATCTACTTACAATCATTTATCAACATTTAATCCAAATTATTCAAATCTTTTGATTTTACTGATTCAAAACTACGTTTGATCGCCAGCTCAAGTTGACTGGGGTGTATATTGGTGTGGGTATCCTCCATCGTTACCAGAAACATTTTGGCAAGATCTTTGTTGAGATAACAAATGATACTGTATTACATTACTTTTTTATCAATCACTTTTATTTCGAGGATATAAATTGATGTTGGTACTATGATGTAGAATTTATTGTCTTTGATGAAAATAATGAAATAACAATCTGATTAGCATATACCATGCATTCAAATACACCGATTCTGAGAGAAATAAGAATACTGGACACTGCTATTTCGGGGTAGACTTATTTAAATCACATAAAATTGATAAATTACACTGTATACATAAATAGATCTTCCCCAGTTTATATACGAAGTAAGTCTAAGATAAATATATATGTACTTACATATAAGAGACCAAAAGTGTACGTACGCCGCTATATATGTATATTTAAAAGCAAAAAGTAGAACAAGAATGTAACAGGCGGCAACCAAAATTCCGGACAGTTAGACGATACAAACAGGGAAGGAAAAAACAAGGACTGGTCATTCGGAGTTGTCTATATGTATGTATGTATTAATGTATGTATTATGTATGTATGTCATATATTTAGGTAGAGGTGTTTGTTTGCACATATACATATGTGTATATGAACTTTGTTGCGTGAGTTTAATATGTCCTTTTTTAGCCAATATCTCAGTAATAACACTTCATTAAATAATTCCAGCTAATAAACTAAAAAATTTAATTACATAATTTATAGTAAGACTCGAAGTCATTTTTGCTTTCTTTAAAAAGAAATGGATATTTTGAAATTATGCCATTAAATTTCAGGAATATTTCGCAGACATAAATATTTCTCCAAAAAAAGAAAATCATTTATAGTTCGAGATATAGATACCATTCGTGCTTAAGTCTGAATATATTGACCTTGTCTCGTATTAATAATAAGAAGACGGATATAACCTCAATGTTGTTTATTGGAGACAAAATAATATAAGAATGATATTACCTACTCAGGAAATAAGAAAATGGATGGAAAATATTCCATCTCAGTCTACTTTATTCAGTTAGTATTGGCAATCAAAAGAATACATAGAAGAGAGACAGAAAATGTAAAATAACATAATGATGAGCTGAATGGTGTACTGCGGCATAATATCACAAGATTACAAAAATGTTAGGATATGTATCACAATGCAAATAACGAGATTGCAAAGCAATATAAAATAGTTTTACATTCTTGTTCAGATTAAGTAGAAAACTAATGCAGTGTGAGCATATACACAAGAATATACACAAGCATACACCCAAGAAAACAGAAATAAAATAAAATATGCACAAAGACAATTGTAGAAATTCGAAGTGGAATCCATACGTAAATACACAAACTCACACGGATATAAGAGTTTGTGTGAGCGTCTATGCGAGCATTACCGTAACAGTGAGCAAATCTGTCTGTGTATGATTCTTACACTACATTTATATATATATATAACAATATATATATATATATATAAAACAATACATAAACATATATAACACTACATAAAACAATACATAACAATACATTTATATATATATATATATATATATATATATATATATATATATATATATATATATATATATATATATATATATATACATTTATATATGAATTATTATTATTATCACAGGTTCTGTTGGAGCTCCTGGAGTCTTGCATGCTTAGCGGGCATACTACCTGTAGCCTACGGTACCATGCTATTCGTTCTTTTCAGCTATCTAACAATTTACTGAATATTGTGACCGTGCCAATGAGGCAAACTTTTTGTAACAGTTCTCTTGGGCACGCTATTCCTATTTCCTTTATATTCCTTATGATGACTTCTGATACTGTTCACAAGGTCCCAACAGTAATTGGCACTATCTTAAACTTCTTCATTTTCCACAGGCGGGCTATTACAAGGTCCCAACAGTAATTGGCACTATCTTAAACTTCTTCATTTTCCACAGCCGGGCTATTTCGTACTTAATGGGGCCATATCTATCTTTTTATCTTGCTTGTTGACCATTCGTGGGTCAAGCGGGCATGCAACATCAACTATATGGTATATTTATTGTTATGATTCTTATTACTTTTGCACAGCTTCTACCGCTGGGAGGGGACGAAAGAATAAGAGAGTCGTTCAGAATATAGATAAATATATATGTATTTACATATAAGAGACCAAACGTATACGTACGCCGCTATATGTATATATAAAAAGAAAAAAAATGGAACAAGAACGTAACAGGAGGCATTCTTCTATCTGGATTCTACTATATACTCTTTATTCTTCTATCTACTATTTTATCGATTCATTCCTTTATAAACTGTGAACTCTCTGTCTAGAAATTCCATATATACTCACTTTTTCCATGATGATGGAATACCCATTGTATGAAGATGCTAAACTATCACTTAGGATATCCCAGATCCAGCTGTAAGGCATCCATTAATTAAATAATTAATTGATTTATTACTACAAATTCACCTTACTCTAATTAACTATTCAAAATGACTTGAGATATTCGTTCTGCCTTGGTTTTTGTTGTCCTTTTACCTTTAATATATATATATATATATATATATATATGGATAGAGCGGGTGACAGACAAACAGAAAGATAGATACATACATACATAGATATACAGAGAGATAGATAGATTACTAGGTGTAAATGTGTTTCCAGACAGTTGTATAAAAATGAATACATCCATGACATAATACATAGATGTTCTTTTTATGCATACAATGGAAATCCTCCCCTTTTTCTATATCTATCCTCACTTTGACGCAACACATGATTTATGATGAAAGGTAGTTTTGCATATTTATTAAAATTGTATAAAATGAAACACGCCTTCCACTTTGGGAAGAAAATTATAGTTATAAAAATAATATTTCTATCATAAATGCGTACTGAACAACAACGTTCCAAATAAATATTCGTACATACTTATATATTGTAATAGATCCAGCTGTCACACAAATATAAAAATAGTGGTTGTACTCTCATACTCTCACACACATACACACATACAAACACCCACTCACCCACACTCACGTATATACACACACAGACACACAAAACGGGCAAAGAAACACAGAGAGGGTAGGGATGAGGGAAAGACCGAAATATATTCCTATTTGGGTGTCAGAAAAATTCGCTCGACTCTCCATTATGTTTTAATCTAATTTTTGAACAGTTTTAAAGAATAAGTCAATAATATATTCTACTTCATTTTTCACAACGTTTAGTTAACACTACCGCTAGCTTTGTAGTGATTTGACTGTAGACATTACCGGGTACGGTCTCTAATTATTCGTTAAGCAACCCTATCTTCATAATGTTCTTGGACGAAACGCCTTGGAGACTATTGGAGAGCGACAACCAAAGTCAGTAATCTGAAGGCCCTCTACAAGCAGAATACGTTTGGGTCGATAGAACTTCTCAAATCAGTGACGTAGTCTAGAACGTTGTCGTGTTCAATAAATACTTCGGGACACTTGTCATGTAGTTTCAGTTGTATTGTAATGTTGAAACGGTTCATTTGCTGAATGTAAATCACTACATTGACTTTGTGGTTGTTTTCAGTCATTTTGAAGTAGATTATCCCTTCACAGTCCCATCAAAGGCAAATAATGATCTTGTACGTACGTAACTCTCGTTCAGCTCGCGTGTTTTGTTTGTTTGTCAATTAGACCCAGAGATTTCAGGTAATGCTGAGTAAGTACTATGGATAGACCATAGTTAAGCTCCAGGCTCAGTGTTTATGTGAATAAGGGGTCCAACGTAGGTCATATATGAGCGTGTGAATATTTTTATTTTCTATAATTTCAGCTGAAAGCTGCGGCCATGCTGATGCACCGCCGTCTTGCTACATATATATACATACATATATATATATATGTGTGTGTGTGTGTGTGTGTGTGTGTGTGTGTGTGTGTGTGTATGAATAAAGAGAGAGAGAGAAAGAGAGAGAGAAAGAGAGAGAGATAGAGAGAGAGAGAGAGAGAGAGAAAGAGTTGGTGGCTCAATTTTACATATAAACATGACTTTGATGAAGGTGACAACGGCCGAGGTTCGAAGTTGCATGCAGCCTTGTAAATTTAATATATATGTGTTTGGGAAAATGTATGCATGCATGTGTGTGTGTGTGTTTAGGAACGTATGTATTTATGTATCTAAGAATCTCTGTATGTATATGATGTCCCAACTCATAAGTATTTACACACATACTAAGTGATACAATATGTTTGATATAAAGTTAGTACGCTATTACTTCCGAGATGTGTGCGCAATATATTTAGCCGTAGATAAAAAAGGAATTATTACAGGCGTTGTATAGCAAACCAATCGGTTATTGAAACCGCATGGCACTGTTTCTAGATATTACAATCAATTAATTTGTAAAAAAAATAATCAGTTATTACGACGTCAAAGCATCGCTGGATTTTATATCAGCGACAGACAAAAGGATTTCATTTTTAACATTACATATGTACAAATCAATATAGCTTAATTTATCTCAATTATTTTTTCATAATCTGGTATGAAGGCATATACGCAGTACATATACTTCAATATGCAGCAATGCACTTATAAATGTACGTACATTTGTATATATACATGTATATGTGTATAGATGTATATATACACATATATATATATATATGTATATATATATATATATATATATATATATATATATATATATATATATTACTGTGGATAGTTTTGTGTGTGCATATATGTGTATTTATGTACAATGAACATTAGTTTCATTATGTGGCAAAATTAGAAATATATAAATATATATGTATTTGTATATATATATATATATATATATATATATATATATATAATGTCACAGAATTCATAAACTCATTAAAATTGCCGTTCGTTCATAAACCACGTTGAAGGAAAATACACTTTCATAATATGCTTATGTACAAAATATATCTTAAAGTTATATTTTTCCAGTGAAATCTATTTAGTTTCAATATTTATGTATTTAATAAGAATTCGTGGTAGTATGGTTGGCAGTTTTGTGGCGGCTGCATGTAAATGTGTCTCTATAGGTGTGTATCATTTATGAAATTTATGTTTGTGTGATACATTTTAATAAACATTTACATATACAGTTTCATCGTTATTGAATATAATATTTCACTTTAACTCTCTCTGTACCCAAATTCTTAGTTATTACGTTAAATATCTATTTATTTATTTTCATATGTACGTACATATTAAATATATATATTTGCATATTTTTGTGTGTGTGTTTGCGCGCTCCAGTGCGTGTTGTCTGAGTACATATGTGTATGTGTTTGTGTGTGATCCTGTGTACGCGTGCGTTTGTCTGCGTGTATGTATATATCTATATATATATATATATATATATATATATATAA
>NC_068995.1:54207071-54208230 GCF_001194135.2 Octopus bimaculoides | reverse complement strand
TATTAGTATTTCTATTAGTAATATTACATCACTTTTTAAACTATTGATAGTGCACTGTTTAGTTGTGTTTTATTCATTCATTTCGCAATCGATTTTTGCGTCATGACAAAGTACATCTCTTTTCCTATAGTTACTTTGCCCGACAACCGTACTAAAGGTATATATATATATATATATATATATATATAATTTTGTATACAAATATTTATTTATTCTGCTAATTTAAGTAGTCGAGGCAGAATGTTTCAGAATTTAGTTTCGTAATATGGTTTCCATTGTCATACATTGTTATTTAGTGTAAGTTTTTTGTTTGAGTCTCTGTTTCAGACGAACGTTATCTTTAAATTTCTTGCAACGGAAGTTATTTTCCAACAGTCATGTATTCAATTAGAATCTGTAGGAAATTATACGTATACTACTATTTGTCTTAGTCTTTCCAGTCGTTTAGAAACGAGAACTTGATTTTTCTCGAGACCTCAAAGTCCTGTACGTAATAATGAAATCGTTAGAATTTTATTCCATGTGTTGCTAAAGTATCACATCTTCATCTTGTGTCTCATCGTGTGTCTCATTTTATGTCTGTATATGTAAGTATATCAATGTACGACGGGAAACTTTTTCGTACCATCTACCATATCCACTCACTAACGCTTGAGTCGGAAATTGTGGCGCTGTAGGACACGAACACGAAACACAGCCATGCTTGTATCTACAGTGATCATTATAATTTTCCTACATTAAATATATACTTCAATATGTAAATCTTTTTGATATTGCTTTTCGAACTGATCATTTCCACTTTGATTTATATGTACTTTTTTCAATATCACATAAATATCTTTTTTTCAGAATGATTCGGACTAAATATTTTACTTTAAGTTCAATCAATAAACAAAATTACTAACAATAAACATTACATTACATACTCAATAGGGACATCACATTTCTTTTATCTTGTTATTAGGAAAACAAATTCAAATATCTAAATTACATTATATTAGTCCGTTAGACCAGATTCAAAAATATAAGGTGTATAGCGGACCAGGCATGGTTGTTTGTTTTAGAAAACCGCTCCATAATCAAGTGTTCGCTATGTCCAACCTCTCATCAAACTGCTATATATATATATATATATATATGTGTGTGTGTGTGTGTGTGT
>NC_068995.1:54201397-54206704 GCF_001194135.2 Octopus bimaculoides | reverse complement strand
GTGTGTGTGATGCATGTATGTATGTACACACACATATTCAAATACATTCAAATATGAATTAGAAGTCGAATACTTATACGCGAGGTGTGTGTGTTGTTAGTTTGCCGGGTGGCCGCGTTTGTTAAGCGTGAGAGAATATAATTTCAATGCTCTTGATGTAAAAAAACAAAAAAATACCCAAAAGCAGGTCATAGCCAAGAGCGACAGTTCACATCAGAACCGTTTTTCTGTTTTTTTTTTTTTTCTGCGCGACAGACATCGATGTTTTGTTATTGTCAAATAGATAAAATTGATTTGTTACTCTCGACAAGAGACCTGTCCATATCAATGAATATCCCAGATCTTTTACGTGTTATTCACTACTGGATTTGCATTCAGTTTCACATAATGTGAATTGAAATCGCAATGCAGTATTTATCCTCCCCGTTACTTTATTTCCCCCTACAGAGTATTTTCTCCGAATCTATAATAATTTTCCCTTCATCTAGTGTAGTTATATTCGATCTAAATATTGCATGAAGTAGCTTCTGATTTCAAATCCTTCAAGGAAAAGTTTTGTTCTTTATTTTTTGAGATCGATGGAATTTCGTACAGGTATATATCGGTAACCACTATTCTAATCATAAATTTCTTTGCTAGTAAACATCTAAGCAAACAATATTTATAATGAACCCGAAGTTGCTTGATTTCAAAGCGTATATTGTGTGTGTGCGTGTGTGTGCCTGTGTGTGTGCGTGTACGAGTGTATAAGTGCGTACGTATGCATTTGTGATTGAGGGTAAAATTGAAAGATCAATACTGACTTAATCTTCAAAGACAGACGGTGGTAAAGCACGTGAGATTCTATGGTGTATGACTGAAAGATTAAACAGGCCTCATAATACAATACAGAGGACGAGAAGCCTCATGTTTATCTATGCTACCATGCAAATCCGCTCAGTCTATATGTGATTGAAATGGCACGCTCATTGATTTTAATCATCATGTTTTAATTATATTCATTCTTTGTAAATGAATTGTTTTTCATATTTATTAATAGTCCAATATTTGTCACATGACTTTATTTGTTTTCTATTAAGATGGTTTTCTTTTTCCATAACGTTTATTGTAACGTTTATTGTGTTGTTTATTTTTCAGTTTATTACCGATGGCGATATGTAACCTGCTTTAATATATTGTCTGTTGTATATTTATTTAGCCGCTTCAGGCAATACGACTCCAAATAAAATATTCTTCCTTGAGCATTGATCATGTGTTTGAAAATTTGCATTATATTTACTATCCAGGCAGTGGATGTAAGAATCTAAAAACTTTGTGCGTAATTTGTTTTCTGTTGATATCAGGTTTGAAAACAGTTTCGCTGAATTTACAAAGACCCGTTCTTGGGTTTATTTGAATCATAGAGGCATGTTTTTCCTAAATTACTAGTAGCCAGCGCTGGATAGTCATTTTCGTATGCTAGGGTCAGAAGTATAGGGGTGAACGGGATGTTGCGTACATCATGTGATTGTTGCTTCAGAATACTAAGTTGAACATCGAAATATTTAATGCTCATATCTGAGTGTATTTTATTTTAAACAAATATCAGGAAAAAACAAATTTTAACAGAGGGAGAAGCAGCATCAACTGCAGTTAGTGATGAATTCATTGTGTAACTCTCTCTCTTTCCGTCTCTCTCTCTCTCCCTCCCTCTCTCCCTCTCTTTCTCTTTTTCTCTCACATGTGTGTATTGATATATATTCTCATATTTATACATCACTATGAACATTTAAACATGAGCACATACATTCTTGCCACGACTACATTCATCGAGCAGGTGCATCATCAATAATTTCTCAGCAGTAACACTTCTGACGTATTTTAAGCATAGTTTATTATGGAAAACATTGTCAAATGTCGCACGGTTTGTATGTAATTTTGGAATGATTGGTTGCTTCTACCAGATGGCCATACATCTATGCCAATGGTTCTATTTTCCCTTGTAAGATTACATAATATTTGTGGCGTGTAGCATTTATGGATCTCCGTCAGTTTCTGTTAGAAATATTCAGGCATTCATCGTAGTTTCCTTGGAATTTGACTCTTCAACACTGAGTACTCGACGCGAATCTTTGTTTTAGCTTTTGCAACTTTCACTCATTGGATTGCTACGAATGCTGAGGCACACTGTTGAAGGGTTTTTGTTGAACAGATCCTCGTCCCCGGTAATTATCGTTTCTTTTTCTGTCTGGTGCATTTGTATCGTTCCGTTTTTACTGAAATGCTATTGTACGGGAATGATGTGATTAAATAAACGAAAAGTGGTTGTGAAATGCCAAGTAGGAAATAACGGTATAAACACAAATACACACACACACACACACATACACGCACACACAGTCACACACACACGCATACACACACATACACTCTTGTGAAGATATTTACGTAAAACTTTCAAAAAATTTTCCGAGGAAACTAAATGCAATCCGCCAGAGCCAAGAGTCGAAAAAGGAAAGAGAAAAACGTTTAAAGGATGCAAGACAAAGACAAACAGCAGGAGTTGCCAATAAGAACGTAAGTCAGCGACAGATGAGACAAAGAACAAACCAAGAGCAAACAGTTGCTGCAAGACTTCGCCAATCCTCAGAGGAAAGACTATAATGCCTTTATCAAGACGCTTTTTAAGGGGACTAGAAATTTACCAGCTTTCAACTACGATATATATATATATATATATTGTGTATGTATGTTTATTTAGGAAGAGAAAAAAATGACCTAACCAAAATACAACAAACAATATATGTTTCAACACACGATTTCACATCAGGAATGTTTCAAACAGATTGTAGTATTTGTAAAACCATCTGTTTCGCAAATGTATGCTTAAAACTAAACAATTTATAGTTATTTCCTTTCAATTGTTGACCGCATCATAAATCGTTTTAATCCGTGATGCATTGAGTAACAGTTATCAGCCCAATCATACAATCACGCAAGGAAAAAGAATTTCACGAATTCGCATGCTGTATGTACTAATGCGTTTACGCTTGTCAAATCCTAATTAGACACTAAAACAGGCTATCGTGCATTGATCCATACACGAACTGAAGTCCAACATAAATCTGAACGCATATGCAGCTTTTCTTGTATCATATTCAGACAGCGTGTTATATCATTTAATGTAACTTGAAACATAAAAGATAAAAGGCTTGGTGTAATGAACATTACGTTAAATAACATTTATCCGACCAGGAAAAAAAGTATATTTGACAGCCATAAATTTAGTTTTATCATGGATTAATTTTCACCGGCACAGATCACTGCCGGTTTCTTGTGATTAAGGATACTAGTGAATGATATTAGGTACTACTATTAATAATTTCCATTCTAAACACGAGTAAATTATCAAGGCATTTAACAGTAACACAATTGCAAAAACATTGTTTTTTTTCTACGATGAAGTAAAAATTCGCAATTATCAAAAGTAGTGGAATCCCGAACACCGTCAGCTGGCCGTGAAACGAGATGACTAGCCAAGATATTACAGAATTTATAGAAAGATAAAATTAATGGACTTTGCAAATGAACAGTATCTCAAAAATGAATCTTCAGCGAAACACGATGGAAGCACTCGATGTTACTGAATAGAA
Source organism: Octopus bimaculoides (assembly GCF_001194135.2). Lineage (NCBI taxonomy): Eukaryota > Metazoa > Mollusca > Cephalopoda > Octopoda > Octopodidae > Octopus > Octopus bimaculoides. The sequence continues at coordinate 54,203,072 of NC_068995.1, read as the reverse complement.
AATATTTCAAAATTATTTCAATAATCTGATATACTCAGACACCACTCTGTTACGCGTTTACTGATGACAACAATTGGAGTAGATTTAACAAAAGCAACCAATAAATTTCGATGCCTAATACACGAGTAGAGTTTACGGATTCTCTTTTTCGAATTCAGAAACAAAATGTCTTTTCCTTTTAAGTAATCTTTGTTCTTCTCGTTATCGGTGCATAATTGCCCGATATTCTATCAATATCTTTGTAGGGTCCTACAAGTATGTTGGTCATATCACCATCATCATCTCCTCTCAAGATTTCCTCTATTAAGTTTTTCTTGAATTCAATATAATTCGGGATATGTAATTCACATAAATTCCTATGGATATGCTTCAACATCAAGAATGATAGCATAATTACCTCATTATTTCCCAACATAGATAGTCACAACTGTTTCCAAGCAAAACAAACAAACACACTCACACACACACTCACACACACACACACACACATACACACACACACACACACGTTTATGTAGATATGTATATGCACATGTGCGTGTCTCTGTGATTGTGTGTGTCTGTGTTTGTGTGTTTGTAAGCGTCTGTGTATGTGTGTGAAACTGATAATAACTATTGGTTACTTATTTTATACAAATGTTTACTCATTCGATCTCAGGCAGTACCGATCTACTGTTGCATCCACAGTGTCTTACAATTACGTCTAATTTGGATGGTTTCTTATTATTCAGTTTCTATCCTATTAAATACTAAAGTCGGCCTATATTTGAAGAAAATAATGATTCTGGTGTACGATGATGCATAGTATTTAGGATGTTTGCTACTATCATCTAATACTTTGCTAGATAAATTTGACCTCAACATTGCAGGCCAAACAATTTTGATGCGATTTGGGCGACGAATTTCGTTCTTTTATGTGGCAGTTAAAAACTTTCAACGCAACTGGTCAGAGGAGCAAGTGCCATATTTTGTATAAGATGCCTACATTCTACAAATGGTTAAGTATATTGTAATTAAAATTATCTTCGTAATCATAATTACATTCATTAATATTAATGCCAATATGTTGCTTATGACAGTTTTTCCGGCCATTGCGAGATTATATTTGAACATGAAGTGAATAAATTTTATATTATATTTGTATATATACTTCAGTATATCTCTATATACTATATTAACACAATTTTGATTTTTTTATATTCACGTTCCTTTCCTCCGACATTACTTGTCATCTTTGTAGTCATCATCATCATCCTCATCATAATCATGGTGATGATGATCATCATCAGATTATCATCATCCTCATCATCCTCATTATCATCCCCAACGTTATTAGGCAGTGGGAAAACATATGCGGCAATATATTTTATCATTTCAAAGCATGTAAAGAACTGTCCTATAATTGGACAGATAAGGCTGTTAGAGAATCGATTTAATCAAGTAATGGTAATAGGACACATGCATATATGTATAATTTTGCAGCATGAGGCGACTACACATGGAGAATTCAAATTCAGTATCTGATATGTATATTTCAACCAAGAAAAAAATAAACCATCACAAAATCTAACAGTAATGTGAATGATGTAAGCACAATCAAGGATAAGTGTGTACAAGCTTTAAATGTATGTGTATTACTAGGCGTAAAAAAACACACACTCATACTCATATATAT
>NC_068995.1:54199949-54201036 GCF_001194135.2 Octopus bimaculoides | reverse complement strand
TATATATATACAGAAGAAGAGAGAGAGGTGGGGGAGAAAATGAGATAGAGAGAGTAATTTATGCATGAACTATTAAACACATATTCGACAGAGTATTGAAAAGAATAACATGTGCGGCATGGTTTGAATGAGGAATGTAAGACACACGGAAAAAGTGAGGAACATCCTAATTTACTAATCGTTGAAATAAATAACTTTTATTAAGTAGAAAAGACTATAAAATGCAGAATTTATCCGTGGGAAAGCAAACAAAATGGTGGGATTTGTGATGTGATGCAGAGCGTAGATATCATTCATTTTATAAAAGTTAATGGTGGGACACACATATGTAAGCCTGCATATATCTACCGTAGCAAAATATTTTAATGAGTAGCTGCATTAAGGGAAATATTACGACCCATAAATTTGAAATGTAGCGTCCGAAATGGAGTTGCATAGATATGTAACTAAAACAACAAGGTTCCATAAAACGTTCCTGTAGAAATTTTTTAATTTTTCGAAAATTTCAGACGCGTGCTTTAAGTCTAGGTCAGAATACGTATATTCTTTCTGTTCTTTTTTTAATTACGTTTTATATTAACCCTCAATTTTTTTCTCTAGTTACAATTCTCATCCACCATTTTTACAACGTAAAATATGTTTAAATTTAATGGAATTATATCTCATGATATTTTCCCGTACAATGAAAGGAAAACACAAAATCACCTAAGTCCCTCAACATTCGTGCAGCTGTAACATCACTCCACTGAAGTGTCTTTTGATATAATTACACTTGTAAAAATTGGGCTGGGTAATTAAATCTAGTAAAATGAATGTGTAATTAAACCCTAATTAAGACATGAAACAACTTACTTATAACATATCGCCAATAACATCTGCCGCTATGTCTATGTTTCACACACTAAATTGTGCATTGTGCGTTATAGCTTTTGAAAGTATAAGTAACCCTTGTACACACGGATATATATGTGTCTGTTTGCATAAGTGCATATATGTGTATACATACATATATGTGTAGAATGCATATATCCATGTCTCTATATCATAAATGTATGTACACATAAACATATGTGCAAGTATGAATATA
>NC_068995.1:54196140-54199504 GCF_001194135.2 Octopus bimaculoides | reverse complement strand
TATATATACATACATAATACATACATATGTACACAAATAAAAATGGTTTGTGTGTGTGTGTGTGTGTGTGTGTGTGTGGGTGCGTGTGTGTGTGTGTGTGTGTGTGTGTGTGTGTAAACACTATAGAGGTGTTTCTATAACGCTGTGCGCGCTATGCAGCGATGTTTCGGACTCAGCCTGCAATATTGCTGGTTTTTGCGAAGCAACGAGAGAACGAGATAGAGGAAAGAAGAAAGGAACGAAACGTGACAAAAAGCATGCATATAAGAGATTTTACTCTTTGGCCTGTTAATGCGGCAAGGAAAAGTTATATTTAATACAGCTATATGATTTTGGAATACCTACCACATGACTCGCGTGCCGCACAGATTTTTTTGACTTTGGTGATTCGTTTCCAGTACTCCTTCTTGCTTTGTTGGGGTTGTTGATGTTTGTGGTCTTCTGGAATGCTTCTCGTGGACATTCTGAACAGTTACATCAGCTTCAAACTTATCATTTACAACATAACAATGTATGCTGCAGATATTTGCTCGATCTTTTAGGCACAGCAACCAATCCCATCTCGATAATATTTTTCCATCTTAAAAGAAAACAACAATAATGAACGTTGTATATCATGCACTTCGAATTTTAAAGACCAATAAAGCGGCCAAAGCCAGAATGCATTCCGATCTTATTGGTCCAACTGAGGAGGCTAAAGAAATGTTAAACAGCAATATTTTCAACAACAATTATCAAGAAGAAAAATGTCAGCCAAATAAATTAATAAAAGCTCGCAATGCATTTCATAATGATTCAGTTTAAATCTTATACTTTCTACATAAAAGCATATATATATTAGCACAAATTGAATGATTTAAAACCCAGTATCGTTTTATAATATGCATTATTCCCATAATTTATTTTAATCTATTTTATCTTATACATACTCACATTACAACTATCTTTGTTTTGCACGTCTATCTTAATATTTACAACTATAAGAATCTTAGTTGTTATTAGCAATATAATGATATTGTCTGCATTCAGCATAAGAATATGAATAAAGAAATTACTTACAGGATTGCTTGACTTCTCGAAAACGAGCTAATTTGTGTAGGCTGTTATGTATTATCTGACTGTAATGTCAGATAACCATTGCTGCAATATCATTAAAAACTCTTCCAATGTCGATAAATGGGCCGAACTACTACAACCAAATGCAATAACCTAAATTAGTATCTCAGATTCGGGCACAAGACCATTTTGTGATAGGAGATCGTGTTAGTCGATTAGGTCGTTCCAGAAATTGACTATTCCACGATAGTAGAAAAGTCGATGTTTATCTCCAGCGGTTTTTGAACTTAAACGTTGTGTCAGAGCAAACAGCACTATTTTGCAAATATTCCACTCTTAATAACAATAGTTATAATGGTTTCGAATTTCGGATGAAGGCCATAAATTTTAAGGGGATAAGGAAGTCGGTTAAGTCGACCCCAGTGTTCAATTGGTATTTATTTTATTGAGACTGAAATGGTCAAAAGCAAAATCGGTCGCGGTGGAATGTTAACTGAGGACGTAAAGTTTGACGACGTGACGCTAAGGTATTTCACTGGCGTACTGATGACACTACCAGCTTGCTGCCTTCTTAATAACGATACCTATAGCACCCACAGTTTTTGTTTGCTCTCACTAAATGCTTCTCTTCGATTTCATATTGATAATGTACGTAATGGATCATTAACATCGTTTAAGGTTGAAATTAATTGCACACATTCACATACAATTCCATTTGGAAGAATGCAAACGCCCCGAATGCCCAACATCCAACCTATTAACGTTAATAAATCAAATGCTGTTTGGTTATTCGTGTGAAAGGCAACATGTGATCTGCTTCATCAGTCTGTTACCATTGACTCTCAGTCAATTTATGAAACGCATGTGTGATGACATTATTCAATGCTTCTTTTCTTTTTTGAGTTGTTAGAATGTGATTCAGAGGTATTTGCCTTCCGTTTTCTGTAGATGAGCGAAACGTAACTGTTACTTCTGTTACTCATTAAGTCACTTTGTAATGTTGCTTCAGTAAATAGTTTGGTGCGTTACCAGGATCAATAGATTGGTGGGCGAATAGTGATACTTATTTGTGTACGTGTAATACTGAGTTCGAATCGTGTCGCGTTCAGTTGCTAGATTCATTCTTTACGGTTTGATAGATAAATGCCAGTTGAGTAAGGGAGTTAATTGAAAAGATTGTACATCTCAACACAATTAATGAAGTGTTGACATTTAATGAAATCCGATATCACATACGAATTCCAATGTCGAATACTTCAATTCTACCCTCTTCTTTATAGAATACATATTACGGAAGTTTATATGGAAACATCATTGGTAAGCTTGTCCAGGTATGAATATCATACCTCATTTGGCTTACTAAAACAGATATTTCGTTTGAAATTGAGACATATGCTTGTCAAATTGAAGAACAGGCATATTAAGCATTGGACAGGAAAATGGCTCTAAGGAAACTGATTCTATTTGGATGACATTTTTAACTGAAAATATTGATCAAATGCTCTCGTACATATGATGTACAAAGCTATAAATTTTAATAAGTGTTTTCAAATTATTCTTTGTATTTAGCATTTAAAAAAAAATTGTTTATTCGAATCTCGTACCTAGTTTCTCATCATGAATTACTATGCAAACTGTTGACTTCACATGAAATTAGCTTTTTGTTTTGGTCACCATTACATTGTTACGTCATCTAAACTATATTAAGGAAAAATAGATCTTTTCTGATGTTTCACTACCCCCTATAAAACAAGCTTTTTGCATTTTTCTATGATTAATTTAAAACCAGGATCACAATTTGTTAAACTTGATTTACGATTGTGATACTAAAAAACAATTCTTGGAAGATCGAATGTCGAATGGAAATTTCTAGGCTCAACTTTATTAGACACATTGATTACGTCGTAAATTCTATAGCTTTGCTGTAATGTTGGCAAACTCAATATCGCTGTAAATTTACTCTCAGTAAGCTCAAGGATAATAAAACATTGCCTTTGTAACTAATAGAAGCATCAGTTTAACTTCCTTTAATCCCATCCAATGATATGAGCATTTTTGCTTGTTTATTTTTTTAATTCACAGCAAGTGCTAAAATAATACTTACACAAGTAAGTGTACTCATTGCAAATGCAAACACACACATGGGTATAGATATGTGTTTGTGTTTGTGTTATATACATAACATTATATATACATGCATAATATATATATATATGCGTATGTGTATATGCATGTATGGGTCCATATATATATTTTAATACATGTATGAGGCCATATATATATATATATATATATATATATATATATA
>NC_068995.1:54191648-54195332 GCF_001194135.2 Octopus bimaculoides | reverse complement strand
AAAATTTTTAAATTTGGTATATTAATGTCGCTCTGCAAACTGAAGCTCGGGAGATATTTCTCTTTTCCCAGAAAACATTTTTAAAGAGCTATAGAGGTTTAAAGTTTGATAATTTCCATCCTCTCAGAAAACAAGATTTGGAAGCTGTCATTTTTTGCGTGACAGCACGTGTTGCCAAATGTAAACAAATGAAATTCTGTTTTACGCATGCCATTTAACATTCCATAACTTAAACAATTTTCAGACAACGTTTGCGAATTTGTATTCTACACACAGTATTTAAGGTCTATTTGGTTGTTATTTTTAGCACGACAACCTCAGCAAGAGGAAAATATTTGTAAATACCTATTTCCTTCAGTTCTCATGTTTCGCTTGTTAAGACGGAAACTGGGATGAATGCGTTTGTGGATTACGATTGGGTAAAATTTGCAAACTTTAAACACTAATACCATTTTATTTATTGATTTATTACGAAAATGAATCTCAGAGCAATGATTAGCATATAAAACCATATCATTACACCGAATATGAAATCAATTCGAGTAGGAATGGAAGTGATTGAAAATTGGTAGCCAAACAGAAAAGATCTTATATTTCAAAAAATGAATACAAATAGCTTTCCAGAAGTTTTTCCACTTTAATAATTAAATGTTTATGGATTTACAAAATGTGACTCTGGTAAGAGTGCCTCGCTTAAAAGCAGTTTTCAAACTGATATTTTAGAGTTTGTTAATCACTATTTAAATAGGGAATATTTAATTACAAACACGCACGCGCACATTCAGAACTATACACAGCCACACACCTACACACACAAACACATGCACTGGTAAGTCCTCAATATTTGTTCTGAAGTAGAGTCTGGACAGATGTAAACTTGTGACCAACGGCCTTATTCTTTACCAACTGCGATGAAATATAATACACAACACAAGACAGGTGTTTTGAACGTCGTTGTGGTTGCATCAATAGAAATTTAATGCGGCAGTAAGTGTTAGCGTTATAAAAATCGATTCAAATCAAATTTACATTGTTTCGGAAATTTCTGCTTCAGAATAGATTGGTAGAGCAGTTGTTCAACGCCAAATATAGTGCACCTTTGAACCACAGTATAGAGAGAGTACAGTAACGCAAATAGTAAAATTCTTAATTATCTTTTGATATACGTTAACGTCACTTCCAGCCGTAAACACCAGGCTGGTCATCGGTCAAATAGATAAGAGAAGACTTGAGGCTAAATCACAAATAATGATTTTATTCATTTCCGCATAATTTTATACAAAGCATTCTGATAAAATATATTATAGTAGCCGCAGGCATGGCTGTCTGGTAAGAATTTTGTTTCCCAAACACAAGGTTCTAGGTTCAGTGGCACTGCATCCTACCACGGGCAAGTGTCTTCTACTATAACCTCGGACCTACCAAAGTCTTGTGAGTGTACTTGGATGTGTGCGCGCGCGTGCGCGTGTGTGTATCTTTTTGTCTGTGCTTGTCCTCGTAACTTAAGGGTTCGAAAAACGTGACCGATAGAATAAGTAACAGACTTTAAAAAAATAAGTTCTGGCGTGAGAATCATTCGACTGGAAGTTTTTCAAGGCGATGTCCAAACGTGGTTGCAATCTAATGAGCGAAACAATTAAAAGATAGCAAATACATAATATATTGTATACGACATTTACGATCGCAATGTTCCATATGTGCCCATATTACTTCTCTCCCAAAATAGCAATTTGTTCAAGTGTATAACAGATTCACCTGCCATTTAAGTTTCAGTACAGAAGCTGCAAAATAGGGAAACTGTTCATTCTTGAAATTGCGTAGAAACGTGGCAAAAATAAAGAATGGACAGGAAAGCATTAGACTTGTTTCCTAAACAATAATTTTGTTTAAACATCTGCACCATTAACGTTACGAACGCTTACTATTTGGGATACAAAAATGTGAATTTCTATCGTACGCTGTTATTTATTTAATTAAAATAGAAATCAACAATGGTAGCCAACACTAATGCTAACAAACTTGTGACGACTGTAAGATAACTATTGTTCTAAATAAGAATATCAATATATATATATATATATATATATATATATATATATATATATATATATACACGAATGAACATATATTATTCTCCCTATCCACTTTACAAATACTTATAAATCTCACATATATTAAAGAATGCCTCTCATTCTGTGCAATATACGGAAGCTCAAGAGCGTCATTGGTTGTGTTGATAATACTACTCATTGTTGGATATTGTTTCTAAATAAAGTATATATTATCAATATCAAACTCACTGCCAAACAATATCACTCTCATTTTTTAAAAAAATATCACTCATATTTTTCACAATTATAAAGCATGTTTATATGATTATGGCGCATACATGAAACAAAAGATATTTCAACGTCAAACGCAGATTTAACAATATCATTGATAATAGATATATTAATATTTTAAACAATTTCCTCATACTTGTAGCAGTATCGGCCATTTTGTTAACAGTATTCTTCATAGTATTAACTATATCATAGTATTAACTATATCATAGTATTAACTATATCATAGTATTAACTATATCATTGGTAGTACGTATAAAACAACATCGCTCACAATCGATATTTGCCCCTCATCAAATATAAACATTTACTTTAATATTTCAGTATTGTACTTAATGTCTATCTCTAAGTTCACCTCATCGATCTAGTTATCATGTCATCTTTTGTATGTTGTGTACTACTGAAGCATCTCAATTTTCTTTAAGCCTTTTTTAGTTCTTTCAAAGAACATGAGTTTTTAAATGTTTCCTATTATGATTACTGATCATAGACATCTTCCTGACAGGTGTGCAAACATCTAATGCATTACTTTAGTTTTTAAAAAAATCCGACAAACATTTATTCACATTCTATTCTGCCTTGCATTGTGTCCTACAGATGCGTCGTTAAACTTCTACGTCATGTTAAGGTTCTCATTGTCACTTCTCAAGAATTTTACTCGAGTACAAATACTTTTTGATGTAATTCAATATTTAGTGAAACTTTCGTCAGAAGGCTCCTCTGTACATTTTATGTCGTTATTGAAACACTTCCTTTATATTTTTGTTTAATAATTTCGATTAGAAGAACTATTTCATAGATCATTCAAACGATTTTTGAAACACACATGCAATTGTTTAAGGCTAAAAATTATCAAACAAATGTAAAAAAAAAAATCGATCTTCTAGTATATATCATTAGAATAAATGGCAGAATTGATTATCGTTGTCAGGAGAAAAACTTCAGTTTTTGGGGTTTACACATTTACTACGTTGTTCCATTTATTCAATGTTGATTACACACACATACACACACTCATACACACACACTTACATGAATTATTAAAAATAAGTATTATTAAAAATAAGTATTATTAAAAATAAGAGTGATATCGTTTGGCAGTATGTTTGATATTGCCTCTCTCGTTACCATGCTTGTGTTTTAAACAGCTGTGTACAAATGATTATATTTTCGGAAATAATATGAATTTAAATATTATGAGCAGATCAAATATAGACAAATATGTTACTCATATGCTTACCTATCTATCTATCTATCTATCTATCTTTCTATCTATCTATCTATCTATCTATCTATCTATCTATCTATCTATCTATCTATCTATCTATATATCTATATATAT
>NC_068995.1:54190075-54191068 GCF_001194135.2 Octopus bimaculoides | reverse complement strand
CTCTCTCTCTCTCTCTCTCTCTCTCTCTCTCTCTCTCTCTCTCTGTATATATATATATATATATACAGACATACATGCATACATGGGCACCTGACGTCACCAATTATTCACAGATCATTTCTATGAGATAACGATTCTTACTGCCGTTTCCGCTTCCAGTGAAAGTCGGTTCTCACGGAAGAATTTCCAAAATAATATTCGTCTTCTTTATAGGACATTCGATCTCGTACATGGCCCTTCATCAGAGTGAATACAAATGCGTAAAATAAAATAAACGAAGGGAAGAAGGAATCGGAAAGAACAGAGCCTCTTCTCCAGGCCCTGTATGTCTGCTGCGTGTGTGTGTTTGTGTGTATGTTTGCACGTGTGTATGTGTGAGTGTGTATATGTGTGCGTGTGCGCGCCTGTTTCTTTATTTGTCACTATGTTTGCCCACTGCCACTTTACAACCGGTGTTGGTCACCATAACTGAATGGGGTGGCATGCGGAACCGATGGAAAAATGTTTCAGTCTTTAAAAAATTAAAATCTAGCGTCCGTTCGATTGAATATAAAATATTTATGACGGTTCCACAAAAGTGACGCTAGCTTTAATAAGTAAAATATTAAAGATTATGTGTTTGTTAAAAAGAAAAATGTATCAAACCAGACATTTACATTATAATGTCTTTAATTTCCTTACAAACATATCATATTAGTGATTCCGTACACAGTATTAAAGCATTACCTTCATATTTCTCAAGATAGAAAGAAGATAGTAATTGAATTCAATGCCATGAAAAAATTTCTACGGTTAATATGTATAAATATTTTCTTTTGACGCCAGAGTGTTGACTTTAAATACTATTATTAAACAGTTATCTGTTGCGTTAGTGATTAGGCCTCTTCGATGAGCGTAATTAGCTTAATTTTCCTATTGATTTAGATTCATATTTTGTACATAATTTTAACAAGTATGATTATATGTATTAGGAAAACATATAATTTTTTTTTT
>NC_068995.1:54174044-54189896 GCF_001194135.2 Octopus bimaculoides | reverse complement strand
TGTGTGTGTTCGTGTGCATATATGCGTGTGTATATTATGTATGCATGACTGCATATATATATATATATATATATATATATATATATATATATATATATATATACACACACACAGAGAAATAGAGAGAAGTAAGAACACGTTCACACACGTAAATGCATGCACATATATGTATTTAACATACAGATAAATTTAATCGTCAGTTATATATTTCTATATTACATATGTTTTACAATTATATAATAGACGTCCAGTTCAATTTAGTATGAAGCATGCGTACAGAATGTCATTGGTGGATATGTGGTATGGTTATCCGAATATTATTATCGAAAGATATGCTGAAATGTACTACCTGGCTAAGACACTAGTAACAAATTTTCGTTTCTAAACGAAAACGGCTAAAATGAATCGGTGGAAATATGTCTCAGAAGGTACAGAATTTTCTCATCCTTGAGTAAATCACATGGACACAAAGCCTGAAACTTTGTAGAGGAAAATATTGGATTATATCGATCTCAGCACTCAAATTCTTTCGGAAAGAGGAAAGGAAGTCAACCTCGGAGATTTTTCATATCAGAACGTAAAAACCATAGGAAAGCCCTAAGCATTGTGTCCGGCGTGGTAACGATTTTGTTGCCTTGCCATCTTAGTTTCGTGTAAAAATAATGAACAACAGTCGTAATAATTACATCTAATCTATAACAAACTTGGAAAAACTGTTTCCAGAGTTTAGAAGCGGAGTTCCTAGTATAAAGAGTAATCCGTTTCTAATAGTATTTAAATGCTTTTTCAGGTAGAATTTTGATATTAGATGTAAATTGGCAGCCACCTGTAAAGTTAACAATAGATTTGTATCTGTTTTATTGTTACATAGTGTGATCTGCTTGTTTAACCGAATTCTATCAGAATATCATCCACATTAATACGTAAATATATTTTGTTTTGATAGGAAGAATGATAACTTGGTATAAGATAATAATTTGCATCAACGATGATCGAAATTTGTTTTGCTTATGGTTTGATTTCGATGGGTGTTACCTGTAAAATTGGAAATGGTTTGATTATAATGTGTATGTGTGCATGTGTGTTTCTGTGGGGGTTAGTTTGTGTGGTGGTTAGTTTGTATGTTTAAATAAATATAGACATGTAAGTAATGAATGTACACATTGATAACCATGATTATTTTGTGATAACTGTTTTCAATATTGTATATTTAAAGAATTTACGACAGAAGCACTAGGTTTTATTTGTTTAAATCATCATTACTTTCTAGAGTTATTATACATTTCGTGTAACATATTACCATATACTGAATTATGTATTCGTGAAGACTTTCGTACTGGAAGAATGCAGCTTGTGTAGATGTTTGAAATTACACGGCTTTCTTGAAACTACATGTATTTTCCATAGAAATTAACAAAGAATGGTACCTGGGGCTTTGTCGCATTCGTGGCTGTGCGGCAAAAACGACCCGGCCTGTGGGGAACAAAAAACTGGCAACTCCACCATGACAACGCACCCTCTCATTCCGCTTACGTCGTCCAAGCATTCTTCATCAAGCAAAAGACACCACTTGTTCGTCAGGATTCCTCCACCTCACACTTGGCACCATGTGATTTGTAGCTATTTCCAAAGCTCAAGAAAAGATTCAAAGGAAACAGATTTCAGTCAACAGAGGACATTAAGCAAAATTTGACTTACAGCTCTACAACATCACCAAAAGTGATTTCCAGAAATGTTTCCAGCAATGGCAAGAACGCTGGCAAAATTGTGTAGGCTCCTAAGATGAATACTTTGAGGATGACTAAATGAAAATGATTAGATTTTTAATAGTACTTGTTTTTTTACCAAAGGTCGGGTAGTTTTTGACTTCACCTCGCATACACCCCCCCCCACACACACACACACATATTACTTGCATTCTGATTGTGTGTGCGCGCGAGTGTCTATGGAGTTCTGGCTCATTTCTAACGTACGGTGTACTAAGATTTCCACTGTTATTTCAGCTATTTACTTTCGTATAGAGTTCATTCTCGTTCGAATCCTTCATATTCTCTCCAGAGAATGTCACTCTTTAGTTATACCCTGTGTTCTCATTCTTCTTTGCTTTTACTTATTTTAAGATAACCAACTCTTTATAGCGTAGGGATAGCAAGAACTGATTTAATCTTCAACAATTCTTTTGATATGCTCAGAAGAGGATATGAATTTCTCTGTCATTCGGAAGTCGCTAATTTTACTACTTTCTCTTGATCTAATACGCAACCGGGAAAAGTATCAGAAAAAACACATCATAATATGATTTTATAATTCCTCATTTAAAATGTTGATTATTTTTGTTTAACAATAAAATTAATGGCATTACAATTCCAAACAATTCATCACAATTTAATTATATTCATTATTGCAAGAGAGTTGTCGAGTATATCAATCCAACTCGGTCTTTATACAATTCCTTCAAGGGACATTTTACAATGCACAGATGATTAACAAAACCAATAAGTAAATCAAGAAAAAATATTAAAAAGGATTATATAGGTTTCATAGATATACTAATATATATCTGATATTTATTAATTTCTTTCTTTACTTTGTTCCACGCGCCTTAATAAATACCAAACCAATCAATAGTTACACATGTTTCTTTATATATCGGCGACAGAGAGATAAAAAGATGTTTTTCTTCACTGCAAATTTGTTGCAGCGATAATACGTGAAAATATTGTGTAGTGCATCCACTTGTGAGGAAGGCTGCTTGATAACAGTGGAGAATTCAAGTCGATTCTTTCTTTAGAACGAAAGAAAAAAAACTGTTGGAAACTGAAATCAATAAAAATCCAATGTTTATTCTAACAAGATTTTTCATAATTTACGCACCATAAGATCTGAAATCTCCTGCACGAGTGATATGGTTGCGAAACCTTAGTGCTTCAAACTGTTTATGACATGTCTGAAGTTTGTGTGTGTGCATATGCGAGTATATCTGTCTTTGTATCTGTGTGTCTGTGTGTGTCTATATAAACGTGCACGCGCGTGTATGTATTAACACAAATCAACGTTCCCCTGCGCTTTGTTCGTACACCATCTGAAAGTATTGCATTCATGCGCTTCCATATATTTTAGTCATGGCGCCACAAATCCATCGTGCGTTTGCTTGCGTATTCTTCTCATCTTTCTCTATGTATATAAGGTATGGTATGTAAGTGTGTACACATAGGTCTGCTTGCCAGAAATGAGTTTAGCAAAGCCGATGGAGTATATACATATCTTTAGCTTCCATGCATATACACTATATTTATAGCGTATTAAAACGTATAATGTCTATACGCGTGTATATTGCCGAATCACTGTTATTACTACGCGGATGATTATAAGGTTGTTATATGATGCTATATATTTCATGTACAGCCTTGAGTCATTCAAACTTACAATCCAGTATATGCTGAAGCGGATGTGGTGTCTGAGAGTAAACTAAGTGCTGACTTTCGTTTGCGCGTATTTCCTTTGAATTTTCCTGTTTTGCGCTTTGTCTATAATGTGTATGTGCACACGTATGTGTGTATATTCGCGTGTATGAGCTTTGTTTTTGGTGTGTATGTAAATGTGGGTATGTATGCATGTCAGCTAAAAAGGATTCTGAATGTATTCATTATATTATAAAGAGGAAAAATGCCTCCTGATAAACTTATTCTAGAAAATATCACTAATAACACAGTAAAATAGTTTGAAATTAAAATAAAAATCGGAAGCCAATCCATGAATTTCAATTTTATTTCGAAACGATCAGCCTCTGTACAATTAGTTGCTGTTATTATTCTCATAAAACCGCCTTCAGCAATGAATAGACCAGCGATTGTTCGGATTACACCTCTTTTCATTTTTTATATATTTATTTATATATTTATTTTTGAGAGTGAGAGAAAGGCAGCAGATTGTGTTGTTAGGCAGATTTTATATTCAATTCCATATGCTAGATGCGATCTTTTTATAAATTCTAACAGATATCCTTAGAGTAATACGATTTATATTAATGCAACCATTCGATATTTCACACACATTTTTTATTATATATTTGTCTATTTTAAATCGCAATTTGCTAACAACGGCGCCGTTCGTTGCAGGTTTATAATGGACTAATCACTGGTTCAAGGCATCTATTGATTGCGTGAATGGCATGAAACAACGGAGGTTGTTGCTGCCTTGTTCTCTGCTGAACATACATTAACGTGGGAACTCGTTCGAAATCCAACGGTTTAAAGTTTACTCTTTGTTATTATTATTTGCCTTTACTGATCAGCATAAGTTATAGGCATACGCGCACGCGTCAGAACAAATACACATAAGGCTAGACGTATAGAATAGAGAGATAAATGGAAAGAAAGAAAGACAGAAGGACGAAAGAAAGGAAGGAAAGAAGAAATGATGTTGAAATACAAAGCTTTTTCTGTTGGATACTTCGAAATGTATAGAATGACATTTTCATTAACGATGATGTTATTGTCATCGTGAGAAGTAAAGTAAATGGTTTTAGCAAGGACTGTCATCCTCTTTTGAGTACCTTAGCCTTGTAATATTTCTGGACGCAGATTCATCAGCACAAGGAATATATATACATATTTCTTCAAGATATAATTAGATTATAAATTATCTTATATTCCGTACATATATGTAAGCTACTTATTTCTACTAATCTCTACTAATCTCATATATGGTGAGTTTTCTGCTTCTCATAATGGTGAATGTGTATTAAAACATTTAGATCAAGTCTACTTGCTCTCTGTGAAAAAAAGATGAAACGTGTAATGTGACTAAACAGTAAAATAAATTATTGAAAATTTATCAGAAAACAAGTAACATGCATAACTTTCCACGTTTCACAAATACACTATAAAGAGTATGATTAAATAAATATTAATTATTATATTAAGTAACAGGCACATCAGTGGCTGCACTGATGTGCCTGTTCTGCACCGACTTACTTCATTAACAAAATTATCACAATAAGGTTAAAAAGTGTATGTTCACCACAAAATGTAATTTGTATTTTTAAGTTTTATATAACAGCATTATATAAAGATACGTTATACCAATATTTTTCTGTTTACTTTTACTATAACATGGATATCGGGTTATTTAGGACTTGTGAGGAATTTTTTGAGGGAACTTGATCGTCTTTTACTTGTGATTATTTTGTGCATTTCAAATGTTTGTTTCATCCTTGGGTCTTGTTTTAGTAGTGGGGTGTTCTGGTGGATAATATTATAAACCACTGTGCTTCTTCGGTTTCGTGTTGTAATAAAAGGTAGAATATTGGATGTCCCTGGAGCGTTTTTCGTTTTTCGTAGTTCTTCGATATTTATTGCTTTGGCACATTCTATTTCGTTGTCTATTAGCATTAATGGGTATTGTTTTTAAGTAGTACTTGCTTCAGTTCCTGGAGTATTTTATTGCAGGTTTCAGGGTTTGAAACAATTATGCAGATGCTTCTTGCTAGATCAAAGGGGATATTATTCTTCGTGTGTTTAGGATGGCATGAGGAGAATAGTAAGTATTGTTTAGAATCTGTTTGTTTGTAGTGAACATCTGTTTCAATGATTTTATCTCTTTTGATGATTATAATATCCAGGAAGATAGTTCAGTTTTATTGTATTCCATGGCAAAGTTAATATCATTGTTTATGCTGTTGATTAGATTTTTTGAAATCTATAAGTTGTTCCAATGTGTACGTCCAAAGGATTAGGCAGTCATCTAAATAACATTTCCTGTTTTCTTGTTGATATTTGTGGAAGTTCAAGACATATTAATTTAGATTATTCATATGTCTAGAAACCTTCTTGTATGCCATGACTAGATTGGCGTACGTCGGAGCATCTTTTGTCGCCATTGTAGTCCCAGATATTTGTTTGTAAATATTGCCATCGAAGTCAAAACTGTGGTTTTTGAGGATAAACTTTAATCCTTCAGTGATGAAACTTTTTCAGTTCAGTCCAGAATTTCATGAGGAAATATCTCAAGCCAGAAACTTACTGTTTGTAGTCCATATTCATGCGAAAGTGTAGTATATAGTTTTACCACATCAAAAGATACAATAGTAGTATCATTGTTTATCGATTTTGGGAGATGATTTAACACGTCCATGTCGCCTCCTCACAAGACTTGGTATGTATTTTAAAATAGATTTCAGTAATATATCTAAAATGTTGCTCAGTCTGTGTGTTTTACAGATTCGTTCTGCTACGATTGGGCTAAATTTAAGGTTGGTGGGGTATTATATGTTTATGCAACTTGAAGTTAGTTCTTTGCATGCATTGTTGATAGTTGATTCTTATGGATTTTCTGGAGAACGTAGAAGTAGCTGGTCTTGCAATCGAAGTGGGATAAGTAGTCATATTCTTTGTTTGTTAAATTTTTTTGGTGTCTGCGGATGAGTGTGTTTAGTCATTGTCTAAGACCAGTCATGCGACTACCCTTTACCTATCAAAAACTATTGAAAACATATACTAATTTGAGCCAGGAACTCTCTATAATAACAGGTCAAATTTCAAACACTAGTCAAAAGCAAGACAGCTACGACGTAACATAAGTCTTTGTATTTGATCTTGTTGAAAATCAATGGAAACTGTGAAACCGGTTAAAGCTTCAAATATATTAACAAATGATATTTCAACTATTCTCAGTGCATTTACACATTCCATTGTTCCTATTTAGATATAAGGCGCTGCTCCAGAATAGCCGCAGTCAAATGACTGAAATACGTAAAGGAATGAAATAATATATAAATAAGTATCTATCTCTCTATATAATATGTGTGTGTGAATGTGTATGTGTGCTTAAGTATGTTTAGAAGCATGTGACTATGTATGAAATAGTTTTCATTTATATGAGATATTTTGCTCCGCTCCTGGTTTTTTTTTTAATATGCCATTCGGCAACACTTACTGTTAATAAGTTTATTGATCACATTGTTTTCTAATCGACCAAGTGTTGCTTATTTCGTATGTCATTCATAGAGCCATGTGAAAGATCTTACTTTTCGAGTAACAACATCTATTCAGATTATCTGAACTATTGTGACTTACACTATACTCATTATGCGAATGTCTAACTATTACGGATATAAACCCAGCAGATGATCTGCAATGAGCAGACACGAATCACAGGACACCTTGTCAAGCTGTCAACAACTTCCGGCATCGTCATTCCCTCCTATTCATTAATTACGCTCTCTCTTCAATTCGCTCTCAAAGATTATAGTGTCTTATGATTACCACTATGATGATGATGATAATAATGATGATGATGATAATAATGATGATGATGATAATAATAATGATGATGATAATAATAATGATGATGATAATAATAATGATGATGATAATAATAATAATGATGATGATAATAATAATAATGATGATGATAATAATAATAATAATAATAATAAGGAGAAGAAGAACAACAGCAGCAACAGCAGTAGCAGCAGCTACAACTACAACAGCAGCAACAACAACAAAATAACAAGAACAAGATCAATAAGAACAAGAGGGAAAAAGTGCATGAAAAATAGAGGCAGCAACAGCAGTAGTAGCTGCAGTAGTGGAAACAGCAACCTGTGGAAATGAAAGATTTAAAAAATAATTTTAGCCTTCATGTTAGGTGAAATGAGTAAGATGACGTCATCAAAATGAAACAATAAGAACAGATACTGTATTCCTTTATTAGTTTGTTTAATGTTTTTTTAATATTTCGGGAATATGTCCCCTTTCCATCTAGAAGAAAGAAAATAACAAAAGAGAAATGTAATGTTAATGGTAGGCTACTATTGGGTATTCTGAATAAATGCACTGATTGAAACTATGTAATTGTAATTTTTGTCGGTTAAGACATAGAAAATCAGCGGCCAGTGTGGTATGTGAGGCGACACAAGTTATGGCAAGTGTTTGAAGCCATGTTGAGATGATTCACTGACATATAGACGAGTTGATCTTTGGGCAAAGTTGATCTTTGGGCAATTTTATAAGAATTCCTTTTTTTATATAGAGGACGTTGTACTAGGCTCTTAGATATGGTAAAATGCGCTGTGATGGAATGGTTGATAAGTGTAAGAAATAAGTTATAAATATAAGAAAATTTATGTAGGTGAAAGCGAAGGATGAAAAAAAATCCTGTGCATGCCATCCATTTCGGTTCTGTTGTTAATTTCTGATATATGTATTTTCATACATTTAACCTCACAATTCTCAATCTACAAATATTTAGGTTAGTAGCAACAACAGATGTTTCTGCTTTCCGGTTTTGACAAATTTTTTTGCGTTGCTTCCCCAGGCAAGTGCATGTTTGCAGATGTTCCTTAATCTTAATCCAGAGTTACTTTCATAGTATTTACCGGTTTGGCTCTCGGTTCCCTAAACATACCACCTGTTAGTATTTCTGTTTATTTTCGTATATGATGGGTGTCGTCGCAATTTGTACACGAGCTAGAAGATTACTGAATTTTCAAGTCAGATTTTCTAATCAAAGCAGAGGGATCTCTGACAACAGTGGAGGCAATTATTATGGAACCATTACAGTTGTTGGTTATCAGAAGCCGTGTTCCTAGTCTGTAGCTGTTGTTTTTTTTTTCTCTCAATTAGCTTGTGCAGCTCCTCTAATCAGAAAAGCTTTAACTGTCGTATAAATACGCATGCGTACCAGATGCACTTTCTGTGCTTAACGACCAACAGTTAAGTGTGTCTCTGAACGACTACCAGGGAGAGCAATCCGGCGAATTTTGTGCTTTGCACATATCCATTTTCATAGAGTATCAGATGCGAGCCAGGTGACAAAGTTGTTAGCAATATATTTAGTAATAATTCTTGTGCATTTTTTTCGAGATATGGGAAATTAATCAACAGTCATGAAGCATATTAATTTTGTTTTCTTTCACGCATAATGATTTAACAACATATATTTTGTCATAAGTATCAACCGATGCGGGAGACTTCATTGAAACTGCCTCAAACTGTTCTGTACAAGTCACAAAGAAGGCCTCTGTGGCTTTGCCAATGCATAATTCGATTATCTTCCTTTACTCTTGTCCTTGTGTGTCAGTTTCAGATAGAAACATTTTAGTTGTTTTGTCATATACTGCTACCGTGAATTCTTTCTTCCCATTCAATGTGTTTTTTAAAGAAGGTGTGTTCGAAGTTATTTTTGTGGAAAACTATTCCGTTGTTGAAGATTCTACTGTTTAAAAATATATTACGTTGGATTTCTAAAACTTTTTACTAACGTTATAAACACACACACACACACACACACACACACACACACACACACACACACACACACACACATACATACATACATACATACATACATACATACATACATATATATATATCAGAAATATATATTTTCTAGTTTGGCTAGTTTGTTATCGACAGTCTTATCCGCAATGGAGATGTCAAATGTTTCCCCAGTCCAAATGCAGAAATTTTGTGTCTGAATGCTCCAACTATTTTTGCTTATTGTTTCTCAATCGTTGTTGTTGTTGTTTTTATTATTATTATCATTATTTATTTATTTATTCATTTATATTGAGTGCGGTGAATTATTGGAAATATGTTCACCTTAGACAAATTTGTTTTGCTAGACGTTCAGTGATGCCAGTTCATACATTTATGCTTACAAGTTGGGATCACAATTCTCTAATAACATGCCCTTTTTTTTCCTTTGAACGCTGTGCGATGAGACATCCAAGTTTCAAACACTCTCATTATGAATATAATCCCCCAACAAAAAGAAACCATTTATTCAGTTTAACTTGTAGAAATGCATATCAGTGGTAAGCGGCGAGCCATGTATAATAGATTAGATTTCCTGGACATCGAGTTGTTTCTCGCGCCATCTTTTAGCAGCTTAAGAATTAGACGACGTAACATTACTTATGTTTAGATCAGTTCTTTTCGTTTTTAATCAGCTATAATAAACACTTCGTCCTTTATCACATCAGCAATTTTATCCATTCATCTAAAGCTGATTTATAATATATCTCTTGTATCATAGATCATTCTATAAATACCGGCACATATATCATCTTAATTATGCACTTAACTAAATCTAATTCAGTCTCATGTCTTATACAGTATAATAATTCTTCTAATGTAATCCTACACAAAGATAAAAAGATGGATTGAGGAATGTGCTGGGGAAAAAGAGAACCTAAGAGTGTGGATTACATTAAGAATTTTAACAGTAAACATAACACGGTTATTGTTCTTTATCTTCAAAACTAATGATTTATGAATACAGAAGTTATATCAAAACTTGATCTACGGTTATATCATTTGCTAATTCATTCGAAGCATAAAGATGTCGGAGTAGATAATACGAAGCTGATGAAGTAAAACAGACAGTGAAACTGATATTTTTGACTATGTGACATACGCTACTTGATATTTATAGCCATTAAACATAGCTCTCAATAACCGAATCAACCTCGCCCAATATATATTGGTAAGAATACTTTTCATCCATTGAAACCAGCGGCGAGAACGCTAGCAAACTGCAGATAAATTTCTTGCTTTCTACAACGGAGTTCAGTTTCATTCATTTAAGAAAACAAAAACATTTTCGCTACACGCTTTGTACATTCCCACCCAATGATCTATTTATGTATCTACCAATCTATCTGCATATTTTTCTATCCATCTATCTTGACACAGAGATTTATATAGAGAGATAGACAGACGTACATACAAACAGAAAGAAAGAACAATAGATAGATACATACATATATACATACATACATAGATTATACAGACAGACAGACAGATAAATAGATAGATAGATAGATAGATAGATAGATAGATAGATAGATAGATAGATAGATAGATAGATAGATATAGGCACAGGGCAAGCTGTGAAGATACACCGAATCACAGGATCCGGGTTCAGTTTTATATCGTGTTACCTTGGGCAAGTATGTTTAACTAGCATCTGGCCAGTTAAACCTTGTATTAGGGTTGATCTAATCCCCCCAGATTTCATGCTTTGTGCCTAGAGTAGAAAAGATTATAACATGGTTGTTCAATAAATAACTGCGTTACTACATTTTAACCCCAGGGTAACGTCTTTTCCAGCTGCTTAACTACACACAACCTGTGTCCGATATATTGTGAGTAAGGGATTGACTGCCATCCCTAGCACGCAGGTATCCAGTACCAATTACGGGTAAAGACCCAGAAACCGATTACGGGTAAAGACCCAGAAACCGATTACGGGTAAAGGCCCAGAAACCATGATCTACTGGAGGATAGTAATTTGCTCACTTAGTCACACAGGTTGTGTGTCGTTAGCCAGGTGGAAAAGGCGTTTTCCTGGGGTTAAAATATAGTAACAGTTCTGTATAGAACAGACATGCTTTAGTAGTAATAAAACGTTACTGTCTACTATTGTTATTACATATATATCGTGTAGAGATTTTAGAACTAGCTGTGTGTGTGCTTGTGTGTATGTATGTGTGTCTGTGTCTGTGTTTGTGTGTATGTGTGTCGCTTGCCATCTCTCTATTGGTATCTATTCACAATTGTGAAAGAAGTTTTACAAATGTATAACTGATCGAAAATGAGGAGATGGACAGCAACCAGACACGTTAGGTTTCTAAATTTGCGGTGCAATCAAATTTGGATGGGAGGCTGTTTTCATTCTCGTCATTGGTAATGTGAATTTTAATGTTTTTAACTATGAATAGAAAGTCCAACCCCATAAAACACTGAAAGTTACATCCGTCATACAGCTAATGCATATAATCCAATCAAGTATAAGATTCACTCTTTAGTACGTTTGCTTGTGTGTTTGTGTGTGTTGATGGAATTCAAGCGACACCATGCTGGTATTTGACATGGAGGTGCGCAACCATTTCCGGGTCTGAAAAGAGCTGATTTCTTGCAGAGGGAACGACGTGACAGAGAAATGACAGGATGATATAAAAAAAAAAGAAAAGAAAAAATAATGATGATGATGATGATGATGATGATGATGATGATAATGGTGCTCACAGCGCGTATATTTCCTCTGAGATTACCTTTGTTGGAACTAACTAGGTTGAATGCTTTTAGGGAAATGTTTTTAGGGTGAGGCTAAAAAATGTTGGGTGCTTGAGTCTGAACGTTAAGGGTGAAGGTGGAACCAGATAAGATCCCGGGTTCTATTTCGTTGAATCCGATTAGGTGGATTAACTGAATGGAGGTAGGATTTTGGAGGTTTGTTTTGGTGGGTTATGGTGTATATAGGATTTGGGGTCATCTGGTAAGGGGTCGTTTGTTAGGTCGTCTGATACTTTTAAATTGGGACGGGTATTAGAGGGTGGGATAAGGTGTTAAATTTATAAAATGGGCGTGCGGAACTGCTTTCTCTTCCGGATTTAATGGAGAGAGGAATATCCCACATGAGGATGTATTTGCGTATTTATACTTGGCACGTTGTAGGGCACAATTATAATATTCAGTATATTGATAGAATAAATCTTTATAAGCAGATAGTGAGGAGATCCGGTAAGAAACGCTTTCCACAATAGACTTTAAGACGGAAATGGTGCCGTAGAAGTTCACGTAGTGGAGGTTTTCCCCAGGTTTGTGATATGGATTGAAGCTTTGGTTTTGCAAGAATAGGGTTACGTCTTAGAAGTTCACAGTTTTGACGTTGTTACAGAATGAGACGCTGAAGCCGACATTTAAAAAAAAATATCTTCTAAATAGTTCTCTAATCGGTTCGATTTTTAGGTTGCTAGAATTTTGGATTGTGAACAGAGCATCGTCGCTGTATAGACCACTGGGGATGTTAAGAAATCTTTCATAAAGACCTTTAAGTAGGTAGAGACCTACACGGTCAGTGACTTGGGCGTAGTCATTTGCTCACATGGAGATGTCGAAAAATTGGGTCTATCATTGCGGGTCCAGGATTTTCCATGAAATAGTATATTTCGGCTGGCTGCTCGTATGATATCAAAATTAGGTCCTTATTGAGAAGATTAGGAGAAGTGTTGGAATAGTGTTGATAAATATCGACTTGACATGCGTCAACATGTACATCCTTACGACAATGTAACCTTCAATTTGATTAAGATATCCTTAGTTTGAAGAATAGCCAGCAGTATGCATCTCCCTTGGATTTTTACCACATCTGAGGTTCCGCCCGCTATGAAACATATGTAGCCCGGTTCTTACCTACTACATTCCGTAACTGTTGTATACTTATTCGCTCTCTGCAACTATGGTCACCTATTGTAGAAAAATCAAAAGACATTTTTTCAGCTTATTGTTCTTCAATACGAAAAAAATCAACGACCTTCCGTCTCAATAAACTACAATTGTCATTATTCCTATACCTCGATCTTTGGACCTTACACTTATATATATATGTGTGTGTGTGTGTGTGTGTGTGTGTGTGTGTTAGTGTTATATTCATGGTATGTTTATGTGTGAATGTGATAATTAATCCTGGAGCAGTTACTCAGTTGATTCGAGATTCTTCGCAAGACAATGAGTGGTTTGTTTATTATATTGGGTGTTAATTTATTTACGGCTATTTATATATCTCTTTTGAGTGACAGATGTCGGTGTTTCACTTTACATTGAGAAATACGATTACAATTCCGCACTGCTATATTTCCCATAGCAACCAATATATTCCAAAATACTTCACAACAAATTCATTCTTCTAATCAAACACTGATGCAGTTGTATGGATACTACCTTAAGCTTTCAAAATAATAGTTCCATTCATAATTTTTTATACATCTATTTCAGTCCACCTGAATTTTTCATTGGTTGTTTATACATCAGGTGTTATATATGTTTTTTTTCTTCTTATATATGGAGTACATATAAATCGCTTTTGTTTATTATTTCATAGATAAATGATACACAATTTTTCATGCATCATTCATAGAGAGACTTACATAATGAAACAACTAAAACACGTATTTACAAACTTATATTCATTGTTGCGTCTTCTGATACGATTATGTGTGTATGTGTGTGCATGTATGTATTACACAGATATATATAAGCTCTCACATACATACACACACACACACACACATTTCAACTGAAATTTCTAATTTGTAACCTTGCTTGCCAATGAATTGAAACCTAGATGACTCAACATTGGTTTATGTATTAATCTCCGTCTTGAGTTCGGTACTCTGTATGCATATACTTTCGGATATAAATTTTATCCCAACTTTATAAAGAAATTGGAAGCCTTAGAATTCGTCACATGAATAGGTAATATGAAATACCTTTACGCACCTTATGTCTACCAAATCCGTTTTCCGGGTCGTGCCTCTAAACTAAGAGTAACTGCACAATAGTGTGATAAATTATCTTTGCAATGTATCGAAAGAGATGTACGTGGTGGAAAGTAATGCGTCACTATACAACCCGCTGACAGAGATACCAGATTCCGGCACCTTCAATTATATCGTTGTTGTTTCATTTCAGTGGATTCAGTAACCTGCAAATAATAGAGATAAATCACAACATATTTAAAATTCCGTCCAGGTGGGTTTTGTCTCTTGGAGACGAGAAATATACCTCTTAATTTTATGTGCGAATCTTGATTCATTTGTTAGATATTGCCAACGTAAAACTTAAGGTGAAATTACATGCGTTCATAATCGTGATACACTGCATATGTATGAGCTTGTATAGAAGCTAGGGATTAGCTGCAACCATTTTACGCATCCGGTGTTATTTATGTATTCTTTTCTACTCTAGCCACATGGCCCGAAATTTTGAGGGAGGTGGCCAGTCGATTAGATCGATCCCTGAAAGGTTGGAAGGCAAAGTCGAACTCGGCGGAATTTGAACCCACAACGTACTTACCACACAGCCACTCCTGCGCCTATATATACACACAATATAAAGCACATATGCACATGAACACTTAATGAAGAACAAGCGAAAATATTTTGATAGATGCAGTTCACACGAACGTAATGACATTTCTACACACACACACACATTTACGCACGCACACACAAACACGTGCGCATAAACACAAACTTGTACATATATCCATATATGTATATATGCAAGAAGACAGTGAGAGAAAGTTAGAGAGAAAGAGAATATGTAACGAAAAAAATGTCTATCTTTAAGAATTCCTGTAGTGTACCCCACATATTTGAGAATGTTTAGTAAAAATATCTAAGTGAAAATATCAACACAAACTTTTACCCTTGTCTTTACATTGATGAATCATATCAGAGTGCAAATAACGAAAACGTATAAAGACAGACTACAGCAAATATCATCGATAATTATAGAAACCCATTCATGTATTGTACTTCGAATTTGATGGATGACATTTCATTCTTTAACTCCTCTTCATTCTTCTGTTCCTTCCAACCTCTGACTTCATGCTTTACCATTTTTTATATATCTTTCCCACGATTCCCCTGCCACGTTTAACAATATAGTCTGTTCTCCGTCATAGCGCCACTATTATTTGTGTGCTTCACTGCAACAATATTATCGCCTTCCTTACAGACTACTCTAATCTTTGTATACGCCTCCAACTTCTTTACCGTCTATGCTCCTCCTACTGCTCCTTCTCATCATCGCCATCATCATCGTCACCACCATTAAAATCATGAAGTCCGTTTCAGTTTGTATTTTAATTTCTTTATGTCAATCACGAATTTTACTGCAAAAATAAATGTAATGTATCCTTGTTTCTCACAGTCGCGATCAATAACGTTATTTTCTTTTCTATTTTTTAAGAGTAAAGATATATTTTTGTCCTATCGTGACTATATATATATATATATATACATACATATATATATATATATATATATATATATATATA
>NC_068995.1:54166258-54173684 GCF_001194135.2 Octopus bimaculoides | reverse complement strand
ATATATATATATATATATATATATATATATATATATATATATATACTTGATTGTTTATAGAATTCATATAGATTTCGTGTTTGTATAATATTCTATTTTCAGATCTTTGTTTTGCTTAAAGAAAAAACAAACAAAAGATAATTCGTAACTGGCACACTTTCTTGCCCAAATGGTTTCTCTTTGAATGTTAACTTCCATGTTTTGTAGAATCGCATTTTTATCTTGTAGTTATTTCTCATGTTTCATTGTAATGCTAAAATATCTATGCCCTCTACAGTTACTTCCACTCTTGACAGTGCAAAGTTTAGCCGGTTTATTTGCTTGAGGTCATAGTTATATATAATTGATCCTGCGTTCTTTACAATTTCTGACATTTGTCAATAAACTGTTTTAATACCTTGTATTATTCCTGAATGTCGACTTATCGTCAACAATCTTTATGAGGAATCCTTTTCTCTATTCTATCAATCGTTTCATTCTTAGAGAAAGAGAAAAAGATGGACAGAGTTAGTTGGAACGCAATTACAAAAATAACTGGGGGGTTTTTTTGTTCTTTTTTCTCATATTTATTGTCTTTTCTTTATATTTTACAATGATTTATTTAATCGTTGCAGCTATTCAGCTTTATTGATGTTTTAATTTCCATCAAGAGATTCATCAGAACCCTAGCAAAGCTCTATGTTTAGTTATTTTCTCTTTCTTTTGATTGTTTACTTTCTTGAGAGATGGGAAAGTGAACTTCAAGCGGAAAGAATTCTTTCAACATCTCCTCAGACTTTTGTTGTCATACTAATTGTAGTTGATTTTGTTGTTGGTGTTACTGCTCTTGCCGGAAGTAGTATTTTTAATGAGATAACGTTATTATAAATTTTGTTTATTCTCTGAGGATAAAATTACTTTCAAAGACTGTTTCATTTATTAAGATTTTGTTAAGCGACATATGTACGAAATTATTTGCATTACTATGTCAGCTCGATTCTCACGTATAAATCGCGATAGATTTTTGAAATGCCAGATTTGATTTTTAGATATCACAAACATATTTGGAATATTTTTCTTTGACAATAAAATCGTGCATATTTATAGCGACGGCTGGATTTGAAACCAGCTCTGATTTCATAAAACCTGTATCTAATTCATTGTTTTGGAATCATGAATATTTTAAATCATCTTCAAAAGAAATCTGAAATAGCAGTATCCTGTATTATCCATTGCGACTTAGTATTATATTATTTGTGAATCGTCGGTAGTTTAACGGAATCTGTAAAACATTCTAAATGCCTTGCTATACTTTGGGGAATATGCATTAACTACTACTTAGCTATTATATTTCCATAGTTGACAGATGGATACTTGTCAAATAAGTACGTCTACTTTAATAGAATCTTTGGTTAGAAAATGTGTGGCATATGTTTGCGATTCGAAGGGTCATTTTTTAAAAATATTCTATCTGATAAACGATATAAGAAAGACGTTTCTTTACATTTTATATGAAACTGCCCGTATCTAGGCACACAGATTTCGTCGTCCAGTTGAACAAGACCACGAAGTTTTAGCAGGATCTATCTAGCTGCAAACAATATGCCACGAACATGATAAAACCAGAATTTCCTGCTCTCCTCATTAGTCAGAAAAGAAATGAAGGATGATGGGTCACGCCGTTCCTCCGCTTATTAGGTAACATGCCTGCCCGCGAAAAAGATTTTTTTCTGTAAGAAATGAACCACATGAACTGCATTTGTCTACTACTGGTTGATGGTGTCTACCTTGCTTATGAACAGTCACTTCTCGTACAATTGCTTATATTCTATACCTCATAGTATCAAAGTATTTAATTGTCCAGTTAAACAAGACCAACAGTTTAACATAAAGAGAGATAGATAAACAGAGAGACAGAGAGACAGACAGATATGTAGATAAATAAAAACATAGATAGATGGATAGATAGACAGACAGACAGACAGACATACAGACAAATGGATAGATATCTTTCTTTATTGGCCACACAGGGCTGAACACAGGGGGTGGGGGGTGCAAATACAAATGTATAGCTTTTCTTTCCGAAAAAGAAAAAGGGGAAAAAAGAGAAAAAAGTAAGATTCCAATCAAAAGGGTCGGAGAAAAAAGAAATAAAAAAGACGGTCAAAAGGGATCGTGTATCACAAGAAATTTTTAAAATGTTAGAAGCAATATTATGTTTATCCGTGGAAGGAAAAGCCTACAGAGAAGACCACGGTAACCTCAGGCAGAGAGGGAATAAATACATGAGAGCAAAGAACTCTCTTTCTCTTTTTTCGATTTACAGGATCATGCTCAAAGTGGTTTCGTCGCGCGCACGCACCATCTTTGCTATATTCACCCACCGTTTTTTGAAACTTCCACAAGACAAATCCTGCCTCTTCAGATAGATAGATAGGTAGATAAATAGACGGATATATATATATATATATATATATATATACAGATAGATAGACGATAATATGCGATATAATAAAAGTCCACCTAAGTCCTAAATACCATAACTTTCGACTTTAGTTTATTCTATGTTTTCATCTTTACATTATGGATAAGATATATTTCAGGCATTTACCAGGTTCAAATGTGGCTATATTTATAACTAAGGCGGCGGACTGGCAGAAGCATAGCACTGGGAACAAAATGGTTAGAAGCCTTCGTTCCGGTTTTACATTTTGACATCATTTATTAGGGAGCAATGAAGTAATTACCAGTTGACCATTGGGGTCAATGTAATCATATAACCCCTCCCCTAAAATGATAAGCCTTGGGCTTATAGGAGATAGGACTTTTAATGAAGTCATTAAAGCCCTATGTTTGCTGTAACTGCTGCCTATATCATGATTACTATCCACAACGTTGTCTTCGAGGAATCAGGATTTATATTTCAGAGTATTGTTACAAAGATGTGCAGATATATGTGGCAGGGAAATCAATGAACGTTTTACCATTGAAATTTGCTTTTACGTAGTTTTAACTACTGCTCTGTGAAGAACGGAAATTGAGAAGTTGAGAAAATAATGGAAAATACATTTAGTTGTCCGTTAAATGTCAGCAGGAAATTTCTAATGACTACAGGTACAAATAAATTTCTGAGGCAGTGGACTGCAAATGTTATTTCAATTATGCGATTTCGAAATGTAACTAAATAAATGAGAAAATTAGCAAATAATCAGAAATTATTGTTGCTAAAATATGATCAGCTTGTCAGTGAATTCATATCTGCTTTTATTACAAGACTCTAAAGTGGAAATAAGGTCAGTAAATTCAATATTGCATTTAAAATATCAGTAATTATCAAACATAATTCTTATAAAATACGAGCTAGGTATTTAAAATAGTTAGAATGACATTTTCCTATGACACTCTCTTCCTTATAATTTATGGGTCTCCATAGTAATTTAAATGAATTAAAGTTGATTATTACATTGCACAGTCTTTAAATTACTTAGATGATAGTAGTACAGCTGAATTTAAATGTTGATGTTCTTAAATGAAGCATATGTTAAAGTTCCGAGGTGAAGTTTGTCAATTATTGTTAACCTCGTATCAAATGATCATTTTATATATTATAAATATTTCCTAGGAAAACTGATGGTTGCCTGTTACTTATTTTCATCAGTTTTACGTGAGATACCGATTCATTAACACAGGAAGGTGTGGCTTATTATTTCACAGGCAGTTGACTATTAAAGTCGTCGACATTTAGAATTGTATCATTGCACTTTGCTAAGAGGGTCAACTTTTGTATTAAGGGGTTGTACATTCGATGCGCTTTCAGTTTTGTCTACCTTATTTCCATTATATCTGAGTCGATCTGAAACTATGATACTAGAAATATGCTTAAGTTACCAAACATCGTCATTGAAACCGAAATCAAAGAATTTCGAAGTGAAGTTATTATCAACTTGACTATGCATGCACTACATATTATATAGTTATAATTGAATGCAGCACAGCACACGTAGGCTTCTGCTTACTGTTAATGATTGAATACTTTCAAAGTATAATTCTTGCTCACAGAGAATACTTACAAATAAGTTTCTCTGGCAAATGTCATAAAAATACCAATTAAACTATGATTGCGCATAAAATGACATAAACGTATGACCTTCTGATTGACATCTCACCGTATAATAACGTTCTAATATTAACTGAAGCCAGACTTTATGGCTCAATAGCTCCATTGTGTTTCATTACTGATCTCCTCATTATGCCGACCCTTCATCTAAGTTTATGACATCGTTTTCAGATACTGCATCTATATTCCTTTCCTGTAATAGAAAATTTCACTTAATGTTGCTACACACATATTTCTAATTTCTCATTAACATTTCTTGGATTAGTTAACCATCGACGTTTCAATGCCTCATCAATATTTGCTTGAATCAGGAAACTATTTCTCCAACAATATCATTGGAAAGTTTACTATTGATATATTCCTGGTACTTAAGAAAATATAAAACTTAGCTTCATATATGTTTAAAATGATTGGCGCTTTTGAGTTTCGTAAATTGATGTAACGGCATTTGGAAAGAAACTGAAAGACTCAAATCCCTTTCGTTTTATTCCAGTTACACCTTCTCTATTTGCAGAAAATATTTCAGTCGGTGCTGCCTTTTTATTTATGCAAAGAGTACCAATTCGTATTGAAATACGCTGCACATTTATTTACAGTGACATGTTAAATAGGTTGGGGAGATATCAGAATACTTTAACAATGTACACCGGGATGCTATCAGTCCGTTGAAATGAACGTAATGTAATTTTAACATAAAAATAATTCACCCCAAGGTGAGAACGGAATAAGGAGAAAATATACAGGAAAAAAATCTGAGCACACTCCGTTGAAGTACATATATTATTCTCAACTTTTCATGGCTTACTGACGTCTGTGTAATTAGGAGATTTACTACATGTGTAACGTTTCGATGATATACACGCCTTCTTGCAAATCTTTTTGCAAACAGTATTATTTCACCACTTTTTACATATTTATCTCAAGTATTTTAATTACTTTTGCCTCTCTTATCATTCTTCGTAATATATCAA
Source organism: Octopus bimaculoides (assembly GCF_001194135.2). Taxonomy (NCBI): domain Eukaryota; kingdom Metazoa; phylum Mollusca; class Cephalopoda; order Octopoda; family Octopodidae; genus Octopus; species Octopus bimaculoides. The sequence continues at coordinate 54,168,617 of NC_068995.1, read as the reverse complement.
AAATTATTTTTTTAGTGTGCATTTATATGTTTTACTCTACCATTCCCTTCCTAATATTTCTTCTATAAATTCAATTACGTTTATGTGAGATATTCTTACTATATATTACACATGTGGTTGTAGGTATGTTGCATATGCATCATTGTTACTATGTTTTTTTTAAGAGTGGTGATGGAAAAGTAGCGCAATTTATCCTCATCTATTTGAAGCTGCGTAAAAATTCTTTGGTGTTCATGAGATACGGCAAACAGTTTCCAATTCTAAATGTTTATTTACTATGTTGATAACAACAATTCATTATCCTTAATAAATATCACCTAATTGAATTTCTCTTATCCAAACTGAAGTAAATTTCATTATTGTTTTGTTCATTTTAGGTTTTTGTATTCTTTTTTTTTTCTAAATGAATGTTATTGAGTAAGAACTACTTTAAGAAAATATTGGCCATAGGATTCTTGTAAACAGTTCTCTTGTTTTAATCTAAGTGTAAAATGAACAATAAAATATATACGCATATATGTATATTTTACATTATAATATATATATATTTTTTTCTACTTTTAGCCAAGAGTTTTCTTTCGACATGAATGTTATGCGGCAGGATCAAATGTAAGAACTAGCGAAGAAGAACATGATTACACACCTCGTATATGTTGTGATGGAGCCAAATTCATCGTAGACATCAATAAATACCATGCCGCCATGACGATACGCTGCGTGACTAGGTGACGTTATCAAATGTAAATATACAATGGGGATTGCTAAATTCCTCTGAATATATTCTCTTACTCTATCGTGGCCTCACTCTTCCCATTATGTCCATGTCCGAAACCATCAGATCACATCTTCAATATCAACGGATATTCAGGACCACGCTAAATAATAAAGAAATGTTAACACTGATACAAAGAAATGATTCATTTAATGCTGGGATGTGCCTTTCCACTTAACGTGAAATAAAACATATATAAATATATGAGGATGTTGTTTAAAAGAAAATGATAGAAAAAACTTCTAACGGTTAAATGTTTGCATTGTAAACCTTAGGCATTTTATGTGTGATTTAGCAGTAAACAACAGATCTCTTATCTGATATAATATATCAGTTAAGGTGTATCTTAAATATAAATGTTTGCGCGTTTGACATATGGGTGTGTGTGTTAAAAAGCTCGCTTTTATATGTAGTCAAAAAAAAATCGACGGTATATTTATGAGCTAACACTGTGTGTTAGCATGAGCTTGACTGAACACGAACCCAGATCAAATATTTAAATAAAATTCTATTAAACTCGTTACACTGAACAGTATAAGAAAGAAAATATTTTTTAGTTTGGCTTTCAAAAGTATCTAAAATCCAGTGACCAAAAGAAACAAAAATCGAAAAGGAAAGAAAGAAAGAAAGAAACCAATTGGCAATACTCCGATAAAAGCGTCTTTGTCCAAATATCTTTACGCGTACTTAAATATTAACTGTTGAATGTTTAATGTATGGTGTACGGTAAAACATACAGAACAGTGAGCTTATATGTTGTGTATTAATTGCTATTAATATTTGTTTAACGTTCTCTGAAGGACTAAATATGGAGTAACAACATTACGAATATTGGTATATGTGCTACCAATAAATAACGGATTACCAATCATACTTAAAGAAAACAAAATAAGAACCTAAACATTTTTCCATGCTATATCTTTGATATGACAAAAAACAAAATGCATCCAGGACAGGTTCTATTTTATAAATTGGAAGTTACAAATACGATTAGTTTTATTTGAATTTTATTTTCACTTTCCCCAGCAGAAACCGTTCATATACTAAAGCTTCCCAACAATACATGTACTTTAACTGGTTGTTTTCTACTAAAAGTTACTTCATTTATATATGAAAAAAGCAACGGTACGAAAAATACCTAACCAGGGCTTCTGTAAGAGTTGTGACACAGAAGCAGCATGTTCGGAAACTACTACGAGTGAAAAAAAATTTCTTTCAAAATATTGTGAAAACTATTTAAAAAGGAAAGGGTTATATATCATGATGGTAACACTGTGACGATGGCTGATATGAATAGCGTGAACACGATAGTGAGTGCGCTAACAGTGGGAAAAGTGGAGACAGACATTGTAAAATAAAGATAAAATAAAAAATAAGATATGTATGTTTGTATGCTTGTATGAAAACGCATGGATTTCTAAATGATAAAAAAGAAGATATATTTATTTATAAACATATGCACACATAAATGTGTATGCTGATTATATTAAACTTGATAAATAGGTATAAGCCTAACCCCTATGTATTTCATGTATATTTAGCTTTAAATATTCCCTATGTACGAGTAAATACATATATATATATATA
>NC_068995.1:54165050-54165343 GCF_001194135.2 Octopus bimaculoides | reverse complement strand
ATATATATATATATATATATATATATATATATATATATATATATATATATATATACGCATATGGATGGATATATATACATACATACATACATACATTCATACACAACTGACGCACATACACACATATATAGCATAGTCAATAACATACAAAACTTTAATCCTTGCAACTAGAAAGAAGAGGCTAACACATGTGAAATAAAATGGTCACGTATACATCAGCAAATATGACATACATGATTCGTTCTGAAATATAGATATATATTTCGAGATGCCTGCGGGTGTATATCTCTTTC
>NC_068995.1:54161166-54162179 GCF_001194135.2 Octopus bimaculoides | reverse complement strand
ATATATATATATATATATATATATATATATATATATATATACATATATATATATATATATACACATACAGTCACTCATGCATGTATATGTACATATATACATACACACATATAACTACATTTACACCCACACACGCTCATATATATATATATGTTCGTATAGCGTGAGTATATATATGTATATATGTGAGTGTGTGTGTGTTTGTGTATGTGCGTGTGTGCTTGTAATTATGAACCTTTTTTCTATGTCCATTAATCTCTGACAATGTCACCAGCTACAAACTATCAACAGAATACAATAGAACATCATGCCAAATCACAACGTCTACTCATGCGTTACTAAGCAAAACATTATATTATACAATCTGTATCATTACATGTATTAAAGTAATGCATATTTAAAAAAAGAGAAGCAGTTATATGTACGTTCTAATTCACCACATATGCGGGAATGTGAGATATCAATAAACTTTCGCTGTAAACTTTGAAAGTTTGCTTGTTTGTCTTGAAGTGTACTATTATTTACTCTCCGTATATAAATCCAACTATTTTGCTCAAAGCTGAACAAACACAGTAAAAAGAAAATGTGATGAAATTTGACTCTATATAATAAGAAAGGCAATAATGGAAAGCAACGTAAAACAATTTTTTAAAAAAAATATTCAGTCGAATTTGTCCATTGAAAACAAAAAAAAGTTAAAATTCATGATGGTTGAAAAAATAATACGATCAAGCAGGTCTTCAGCCGAAAACCAAAATAAACCAAAACCACAATAAACTTGATCTGATTTTAAATGATGTGCTGTTTTCTTTCTCTGGCTCAGCGCGCTCTAAAGCGAAAAATTATATTTCCGGGAAAACTGCATATATAATATTTCCTGTTCATAACAATTTCTTGCATAAGAATATCAGACTTCAGGGGGAATATCAATATTCATCTTAATAAATATCCTTTATATTTCATTTTGGACAGCAAATATACGATATCAATTAGATCTACTTATCTATATAATA
>NC_068995.1:54152025-54161041 GCF_001194135.2 Octopus bimaculoides | reverse complement strand
TATATATATATATATATATATATATATATATATGTATATATATAAATTTCCATATTCAAATGTTTAGGCTGTTTATCTTCAGCATTGGAAAACTATGTATTTTTGTGTAATATTCGAAGATATGTATCGGAGCATGTTCCTTAGAAATGCCTCGTGAAGATTATTATATCTTTCTCTGTCCAACGGGCTCTGCCCTCTCAGTAAAGAATGCATTATTATTAAGCATATGCACGTGCGAAGATGTGGATAATTAGTCATTGCTAGTGGAGAGACGCTTAAATGCAAAAACTGGTACGCTTTTGCCGAAATCATTTAATAGCCTAAATATTGTTTGCATAAACAGTCTAAATTAACCCACGTTTTTATTCGCCGTATGTTACTGAGCTGATGATAATTTTAGTTGAATATCAGCTTTGTGTCTTCGTATATATATATTCCAGAAAGATGTTGCCGGCTTTTGTTCAAAGGGACGTTTATTATTTCATTGCCACCACTTAGAATGAGTCCTACAACTCATCTCTTGGACGCTTATGTAATAACTAGATTATTTGTGACTTATGGATAATTGGACGTGCCTTCTCCCAGGCGATTATCATTTGCGAATGTTTAAGGATAAGTTGGTTTTCTATAATATATGATGCATGTTAAAATATGTATCTTCTATATAGTACCTAAATGTAAAATACCAATAATTCTGATTACTCTACAAGGTTTTAAGAACAACATCATCTGGAAAAACACCGATGATAACAATTAACTAATATCTCACATGTTTTCACAATGGAATAATACAATGAGGTTAGATCGCTAAGCGTGCAAGACAAGGTATAAATTGCAGGTTTTTGTTTTCTTAAATACCATCTTCCTGCTTAAAAATTAAATAGAAAGAAACGCTGAATAAGGCAGTCATTGATTGAATAATATGAGGTAATCATTGTTTGAAGTTTCTTATTCCTTATGTGAGACCACTTAAGGATTACCGTAGAAAACCAAAATTAACCAAAAGTAGATTGGGGTGTTTAATTTACAGAAGAGGGATGGCTTTGAAACTCTCTCTTGCAGCCGCCTAACAAAAATGTATAATTTCTTTTTTGAAAAATATTGACCTGACATAAATGAATATATGAGCATTTGCTGAAAAGTTCCTGGCTTTGAGTAACAGAAATTACAGGAGGATCAGTTAATTTTGATTTTATTCAACACATTCCCCTCTCACATTCACACACTTATCACAACATTGCTTCTGTTTTTCAAAGCCCTGTAAACGAACACGGAAGTTTCGGCATCTAACCAGGCCTTTCGCGAGACCTTTAAAGCCAAGAACTTTTCAGAACACTCATGTATCAATGTGTGATAAATATCAATATATGGATTTGTATTGTATTTTATTAAAGAGCTTCGAAATGCCTTAATTCTTCTCCATAGTATTAGTTTAGTAATTAAATTAAGGTTACCATTGCATCAGGTCTTTTTCATAACATGAAGAGATATTTCACATGGTTTGTAAGGTTTATTTCTCATTAGACCACAGCAACATGCTCAGCCGATATTCAGCGCACTGGCAGGCTTCCATATTTTTTGTAGAGCTGAATTAAACCTGTGCAGTTCCCCTTAAATTGAATCTGCAAAACGCAATAAATTTGTAAGTTATTGAATAGTGATACGTGAAACTCGCGCGGCTGAATTAAGATCATTTTCCTTTAATTAACGATTATTATGGAAGGCAGTGTGGAAAAGCAGGCGTTTGGTGGAATCTTGCAAATATGTGAAAAGGATAATATTTAGGTTTTAGGTTCCGAACGGATAAAGTACTCGAGATTAATTTGTGCAAACTATAATCTCTTCAAACAAAGACTTTCTGATAACGCAAGGATCCATTGAATTATGAGATATCTCGCGAAGCAGGGAGGAGCTCAGGAAGTATCACATCGAAAAGCAAATGAAGCTCGGAGCGGAATATTTCATAATTAGAAAGACAAATAACATTAAAACGAATGGACTGCATATAACGATGATAGCGTTATTGAATAATAGCGTTTCGTTGCAAAGAGCGAGTTAATCGTTAGAGATAGGGATTAATTTCATGAACTATAAAGAAACCAAAAAAATAATCTCGTTTTCAGCCACATTTTCTTTCTACGTCAATTGTATGGGATTCTGTATTAACCGGAGTTAATTTTTTAAAAAAAGTTGATACTGACGATGATAATACATTGATTACAACAACTAAAGATAGTTAATATAATAGGTTTTTGATCTCTGCTCCAAACTAATTCTCTTAACGGATATGAGATATTTTACGTTTTGCTGATAATAAATACTGGTTTTTTTTTATTCAATAAAGTTATCAGCACAAGTTCTCCGGTATCTAGTAATCAATCATTTTTTTTAACAACAATATAAAATTGATATTAACAGTGAAAATAATATAATATTAATTTTATAGAATATAATTTTAAATTTATTTCGTATACAATTGTATGGTTTTTGTAAGATGTTGACTAATTTGGGAACGGCGTATAAACACGCAATGAAATTGTATAATGCAAGACGTTTTGCATCCTATCAATGAGGCATGCATAAGAATTCCATATTTAGTGTTTATACGTTATTCATATCCGCAGGATGTATCCATGAAATATAGCGTTTAGTGTATTTCAAGAGTTTCTACATCCCAACACCTAAATATAAGGAGGAATTAATTATTTGGAGCAGTATTTACAGAATAAAACGAATACATAAGTGGCAAATCAGGAACATGGATGCGAAGAATTAAGATTACAGAAGATCACTTATCGAGTACTCTCACTACGATAGTTTGCGTTTCATTTAGAACTCAGATCACAGTAATGGCTTCCCTATAAATGTAGTTTTCGAGACTATTATTTGAATAAAATAGTGAACGTTGAATATCAAAAACTGCATTGTGTTGAAGTGTTTCTCTCTTATACAGGCAATATTAGTAACCGTTTCTTCCCACGTGCATTTATATCCTAGATATTATCAGATTTCACTTGGTGGATGCAGAAGATAGCGTATAATCGAAGGAGAACATTTGCATGCAGAGTTTCTTTGCTTTTAGGATACCATATAACCTTCTTTATTGACATCACCAAGTGTATTAAATGTTGATATCGTTACAAAAGATTATCAAGCACAAACACGTTGATTTCGTGAACGGATGTATTAATCGAAAAATTGGTTACATCTTTGATACGATGAATATTAAGAGTGGATATATTCTAGCTTTAAAATCAACGTTGCCTGGAGAGAGTACAATATGTACAACTGAATAGAAACTTTCTAGAAATATAAATATTTGAGAAAAAAAAATTATAACAGGCCTCTGGAAAAGCTGAGATGTCACTCTTATTAAAATTATATTTCCTGTTAGAAACCACTTACGGAATTGGAACACTTGCACCGTTTTCTCAAATATATTTTCATTCTCTCACAGGCAGAGTACAAATGGATGGCAACTTATAAGCACGAACCTTGAAATATCAGAAAAGGGTTAATCGATTTAATGGATGCCAGTGCTTAACTGGTACTTACTTAATCAACCCGCAAAGGATGGAATGCAATGTTTGTAGTCAGTTTTTTAATTAAGTATTAATGACTTGTAGTTACGTGGTATTTCGTTATGCAACCATAGTAAACTGTAAAGTATATTAAATGTTTTTATAAATCAATACCACGTTCTACTCTGTTAGCAGTGCGTTTTGCATTATTCCTTAGGGTTATCTCTATAGATATTTTTGCTATCACGTTTAATATACTATACTACAATATATTATGATTGCATAACGAAATAGCGCGTATCTACAAGCCATTAGTATTTACATACCAGCTCCCAGGAGTGTGTTTACTATGTAAATTGGTACATCCAATAACTACAAACCACTAGATATAGTGGATATTTAAGCAATGTGTCCGAGGAGGATTAATAGGTTTGATGGGTGCTGCTCTGTTTTACTTTATCGAGGAATCATCCAGTCAGGCTAATTGCCCAGGCCAGCCTGGCTACTTCTCTCCATCCCTCCCGATCTTCCCTTAACGTTTTTAGGTCTTCAACTTGGCATCCAACATCTTCTGCAAGCTGTTGTATATATGTCTTCCGTGGTCTTCCAGCCACTGTGGTACCATGAGTTGGTGTCCACAGCAACGCATTACTCACAAGTTCTTCTTTAGGAAATCTTGATGTTGATGGCCGACCTATTGTTGTCATTTTCACTTCATTCCATCTCAGTTGGGATTTCTACTTCGAAAGCTGGCACTCTAGAGAGTTCAAATGTAGAAGTCATATCATCCTAGAACCCGATAAACAATTGAACTTGGTGCTGATGAATGGGCAAACACCTCGAAATATGGCATATATGCCCATTACCTGTTTTTCATCTTCGATCTCATTGTTTAAATCTCACGTCTCATACGAAACGCCGTAGCAAAAATCAGTATTATGTGATTTTATAGCGTCATTTGTTTTATGCCATACTCACAATCATTCAGTTTATCATTAGTTCTATGTAATGTTGGAGAAATTTCATATAAGCTTCAATAAGGAACAGCACACGAAATATTATAAGGCTACAAAGTTTTGGAGAACCTTTTCGAGATTTCGTGAGATAAAAAGAGAACGACGTAATGAAAATGTAATACAGTAAAAATAGTGTCAGTATCTTCACAAATATATTCATATCGAATTTGTTGAAACTTGTTATAGTGGAATACTTCCTGCACTGGAGCCCTAGCTAATATGGGAAACGCTTTTGTTTTCGTTTCTAACTAGTACAAACTCTAAATTCAAAGGAACCAAAAAATCGGCTCATTAAATTCTAAATCTTTACATGAGGAGAAATGATAAGTAAATTTATTCAGCGAAATTATTTTAAATTATATAAAAGCTTTGTACATCATAAAAAAACAATTACAAGGTGTTTCAAATTTGGTCATTATTATAAGTTTATTTACAAAAGTTTTAAGATCTAAGAACACTCTGGTTGGAAAATACCAGCATTCACACGGTATAAAGTAGGTCGTAGTCGGAGTAAGATGCTATCATTTGAAAATAGAAACTGCAGCCGGACTGTGTGTATTTATATGTTTCTACCAGGATTCATGGAAGTATCGAACGGTGGATCATATTGAGATTTTATGGTAAAAAATTTAGGGAATGTAAAATGATACAACATAAAATTGAATGGTTGGTGAAGAAGACTAATATAGGCTTGATTAATAGTAATGAGTACATGCAGAAATTTAATCTGAGTGTCAAACTCGAGTTATCCGTTTGTTAATCATATCCTGACGCCAGAAATGCTCGAGGTTGGAATGTATAATGTGCAAATTAATGGAAATTAATTCAGTATGATCAGAGCATGTGGCAACATTGTATCCTGCATTCCCAAAATGTAACAGCTTTAAGAAAATTGGAAAAACTACTGCATACTTTAAAAATATTGAGCATTTCTATTTGAGGTATGTATTTCTTATAATTTAATAAGTGTATGTCTGTTTTGTGTGACTTAACGAGTGAAGCAATCGTCAGTTGAATATCCTAACTACTAAGCCATGCACCTTCACCTGTATGGTTTTTTTAGTTGTCTATATTGCAGCATACACAATTTATTTATCACATTTGAAGAAGTTTGAGAAATAATACGGGATTGAAATTCCGCCTCAAGGGTATCAATTTCAGGGGAGAGGACAGCAATTACTTTGACCCCGGTTGTCAGCTCGTAAGCATTATACAGACCACAAAAAGGACATGCAAGGTCGATCTCAGTGTAATTTGAACTCAGAACGTAAAGACAAGCGAAATGGCGCTAATCAATTTCCCGGCGTGCTAACGATACTGCGAGCGCGCCGCTTTGATTTGGACAATAATACTGTTCAAAATTTCAAATTTGGGTAAAAAGGCCAGATATTTCGGACGAAGCGGTAAGTTGGTTACGGTGACCCTATTGTTCAATTGATACTTATTTTATCGACCGAAATGTATTAAATGAAAGTTGACCACGGTGGATTTTGAACTCAGAACGTAAAGACAGAAGAAATGCAGCAAATATTTTGCCCAGCGGGCTAACGATTTTTCCAGCTCGTCGCATTATTGTAATAAACAATATTTATTTCTTTAGCCCACGAGGGGCTAAACATAGAGGGGGATAAACAAGGACAGATAAAGTGATTAATCCATTACATCGGCCCGAGTGCCTAATTGGTACTTCTTTAATCGACTCCGTAAAGATGAAAGGCAAAGTCGAGCTCGGCGGAATTTGAACTCAGAACGTAGCGGCAGACGAAATACCGCTAAGCATTTTGTCCGGCGTGCTAACGACTGTGCCAGCTCGCCGCCCTTTTGTGATAAATAATATTAGAATTAAATCATATTTTTTCAATTCAGAAACGAAGCAACTCTTAACAGACGAAGTTTTCAGGTCGGGATCCGATCATTTTTCCCCTTAAGTTGTCTGCTTCATATATCATCCCGAATTCAATGCATAATTCGAGAAAAAAAATACCATTACTGTCCACCTTTCCAAATCCTTGTCTTGTGAAGAAATTCCAGATTTCTCAATCAGCTCCAATCAGAGCATTGAAGTCACTGATAAGAATGATCTTTTTTCAGCGTTTGGAACCGTTTGGAATCACTTGCAAATACTCTCTGAGCCAAATATAGATCCTATCAGGTTCATCTTGATGGCTGTCTATGGCAACCGGTGCGACGTGACAAATGCACGGTGCCACTTGGGCCAATTTTTGTAAGCAGAACTGGTGATGTAGGTGTGTAGGTATTAATAATAGTAGCATGTTTTATGATTGATGGATATGCAGATCAATTAGTCTATCATTATTTCCTCGAAGACACTCCCTTAGAGGAGATACCAGGTTAGCATGTATGGCAAATCCAGATCTATCTCATTCGTCTAATGTTTTCTCTTTCCCAGAAAAATGTCTCCCCACTCTTCAGGTTGTATGTATCATTATGCAGTCAGATTTGTCTTAGACTGAGCAGTAGTGTCCACATTGTATCTGCCAAGTTTTCGAGGTACCAGTGTAGTACGTCGCTCGGGGAATAATTCGCTCACATTGTAAATTATAGTACAAAGATTCTAGCTTGAGGTGCAGTGGTGGTCTCGACTTGTTTATGCGCATGCGAATTCGAGCGCGTTGGGAGACGTTCGCCAAACGTGCAAACCTAGCCAAATTTAAAAGTATGACATGCAATTTTCCGGTCAAATTTTCTAAAACACCTCCAGATATATGGTTAGCAGTGCTATACCCGGAAAGTTTCCGATTAGTCACCTTTGAAGGAAGATGTCACCACTGCCTCAGTTGATGAAGAAACAACTTTATATCTGCCAAAGGCCGCCAATATGCAGGTAAGTGTTGACGTTCTTTTCGTCCCTCAGACGTATCCAGGTCGCCACTTTTCCATCGCCATTTTAATGTAAAGAAATAAAGAGAGATGTTAGACTGTCAGAAATGCCCTTGGGAATAGTATAGTCAAGTACATCTCGTACCACACCATAATGACACACCACCTCAACCATACCACTCATTGATTTAGCGCATTATCGAGCAGGTCACATCAAGGGGACGATCACTGCTACATATTGCCCTCAGTAGACATAAGCTATGTATGTATGTATGCATACATGCCTCTATGTATATATATGTATGTATGTGTATATGTATGTATGTACGTATGTACGTACGAATGTGCATACATATGTGTGTGTGTATTCCCGACAACATTAACAAGACGGAAAGAAATGCTTTGATGGATAATTCTTAACATTGAAATAGTAGCTAGGAAGGTAGCCACTGACTGAGATATATATCATAGATAATAATCACACAAGAAGCTAATTATAACAATCACGAACGAGACAGATAACATCCGCAAAAAAAGAATCTTCTACATTAATTAACCCAGACTTCGTAAGTGGGATAACATTTAACTGTATATATATATGTGTGTGTGTGTGTGTGTGTGTGTGTGTGTGTGTGTGTGTGTGTGTGTGTGTGTGTGTGTGTGTGTGTGTGTGTGTGTGTGTGTGTGTGTGTGTGTGTGTGTGTGTGTGTGTGTGTGTGTGTGTGTGTGTGTGTATGTACATATAGAGAAAGTGGGAGAGAGAACCAGACAGATAGATAGATAGAGAGAGACAGCCATCCAGACAAGAGAGAGTTATGCATTTTTTCACATGTAATACTAATGAACTTATCGATGTCCAATTAATTTCACATCTCTATTCCAGCCCTGCAACATTTCTCTATGGGAGCTCTTTTGTTCTGTTCTGACGCCAAGTTGTACACATATGCCATATTATACATAACCCATATAATGCGGTTACATTTTTTATACGTTTAATATTTCATATATAGTTAGCGAAATGATTGCTAACGTTTAGTTATAGCGAGCTCCTCCCATAAGATCGTTGGCCATAGCTAAAACTTTGAAATCACCATCTTGTGAAGACATGCTGGCATAATTTTTAGTGTCCCGGGCAAAGAAAAAAAACTTAGCGGCACTTTTTCCGCCTTTAAGTTCTGAGATCGAATGACACTGAGGTCAAATTTGCCTTTCATCTTTTTCGGGATCGATAAAATAAGCACTATAACGGAATAAGCCTATAACAGAAAGGAATATTTTGTTGGATTAAAATAGATGTACTTACAAAAGTCTTCTTTAATAATAGGGATTATATCGTTTAATATTATCCTATATACAATGTTTGAGTTAAATTACGTAGCAGATTTTATTTTTGCGAATGTTTTCTGTCGCGTCCTTGATTGTTTTAATTAGTTTCTTGTGCGATTATTATCTAACATATATCTCAGTCAGTGGCAAATTTCGTGTCTTCTATTTCAATCTTGATAATTATCTTACAAAGCATTACTTGTATGTTTCGTTGATGTTGTCATGAAGAAACACATACAAGCACACACAAACACACACGCACCCACACACAGTCACACATAAAATTATATATATATATATATATATATATAT
>NC_068995.1:54145041-54151709 GCF_001194135.2 Octopus bimaculoides | reverse complement strand
ATATATATATATATATATATATATATATATACACACAAACATGCACGCATATGTGTGGTACCTTCGCCAAGAATCTCCTACTACAGCCTCGAGCAAACCAAAGCCTTGAGTGGATTTGGTAGACGGAAAATCAAAGAAGCCCGTCTAATATACGTATATATTTATGCATTTGTGCATCTGTGTTTGTTCCCCCACCAACACTTGACAACCGATACTGGTGTGTTTACGACCTCCATTCATACACAATTTATGCAAGCTTCGCTTAGCTGAATCGAACCTGGCTACTTTCAACGCATTTGTTACGCATTCTTAATTTACTCCTTATCTCATTTTTATCACACATTGTTCTTATCATTAGCGTTCTAATAGCTTGTTTCTGAGCGTTTTTTAATTAGGGATTCAGTTTCGCATCTCAGCTTTTCATTTGTCCACCGCAACCAGTGCTCTTTACTTCAACTTACACGCTTTCTTGTATGAACTGGCCTAATATTTCCGCCCTGCCATTCTTTTTTACTGATGAGATCATTATTTCAGAGACTGAATCAATATTTCTCTTCCCATATAATAGTATTTCCTTTCTCCACATACCTGATTATAATCTTTGCAAAAACACAAATCGAAGAATTGGTGTTTTCTTCTGCAATTAACACACCCGTGCATCCTTCCATTCTCGGTAAAAAAATACCCTGTCTAAAGAACGGTTAGTATAGTTTGCCTTATACACAACGAGCAAATTGCTACTTCCATACAGATTCTTTAACTTTAAAATAGCAGTAGAGTATATCAACATTGACAGGAAGTGTGTATTGATTGCCTTGATAATATTACATCACGTTTATTATATTTCAAGTATCTTCGTAACATCTTTCTTCTAAGCTCTAGAGAACATCTCTCACATTTGCTATTCTGTTACCTAATCATCTTATGTGTGTTCTTGTCCTTGTGTAGGTGTACATATGTGTTTCTGTATATATATATATATATATATATATATATATATATATATATATATATATATATATATATATTTGTGTGTATATGTATGTATGTATGTATGTATGTATGTATGTATACAATTTTTATGTTTACCTGACGAATTGCATTTTGTTTGGGATATTATTTCACGCAGGGACTAACTTTAAGCATATTGAAACGTTTGCCCCTTACTGGTCTTGGACGCCAAGATCGTTTTTGTGAAATATTTCCATTATATTTTTATGTCTAACACTAAATGAAATATGGATTCTTCGTTTTCGCGATCCACACCTAAGGAAAATAATATTGCACAAAATAAAATAGCAACATAAAATATTAATGAACGCACGAACAAGCAAATGCCACAAAAATAAATAATAAAAAATTCCATTTCCACATAAAGCAAAGAAGATGAATATGTTTGGCAATAACATTAACAACAGGTTGTATGTGCTTCGACAACCGCAAAATTCTCTTTCATAAAAGTTCTTATCAGCAAGAAAAGCGAAATTTGCTGTAGAAATAACTTGAAAACAGTGAACCAGAGAAACACCAGCCTCGCAAAACCTATCACTTGGGCTCACACGAAGCAGAGCTGACCAACCTATGCCTTGCTCAAACCATGAATGCTCACCGTTACCAGTTAGGGAATACTCTACAAACACGATAGTGCCGTAAGCCTCAACTCTCCGAGATGAATGTTGAACGGCAAAACTGTTCTACTCCTGCTCGTACCATACTCGAGCATTGCTGTCGTGTGGCATTATGTTGAACAGCCGCTAACACGCAAAGATTTCCCCACGCCTTCCTTTGGGCAGAAAATGTATGCAGCGTACTGCTTCTACTGATATGGTGAAAGAGGTTGTATTGGGCAGACAACTTAAAATACTAACGACAGGCTATTTCCTTTACGGCCAAGTCTTCATCGACTTTTTTTTTTAATTCCCATTTGTTAATTGTAGTGCGACAATTCCTTTGTCAATGTTTTTCATACATATTTAGCGCCGCTCCTGGTTAATAAAGAATTGTAGCAGCAGCAGCAGCAGCAGCAACAGCAGCAGCAGCAGCAACAGCAGCGGTAGTAGTAGTAGTAGTAGTAGTAGTAGTAGTAGTAGTAGTAGTAGTAGTAGTAGTAGTAGTAGTATTGTCACCACTGTTGTCATGGTAAGAGCTTTTCCCTTCTCCCTACTCCTCAGCCTACAGACGCCAACTTGAATAGACCCACTCAACCGGGCAATGAATAACAAGTGGTTGACTTTTTGATGGCGGCTTTTGAATACAAACTGCCTTTGCTTTCCTCAGAATAAGTATTAGTGTTATCATGCCCAGTACAAAGATCAGTGGGGACAGGCAGCCCATTGGAAGATGCCTCTCCTCGTTTCTATTATTATTACTATTATTGTTGTTGTTGCTGTTTTTACTATTGTTATTTTGTTGATGTCGCTGTTGTTTCTGTTGTTTGAAGCGGCAACTAGTAGCAAAATTACCGAGTCGGATAAAGTTCTTAGCAGGCCTAAGTTCAAATACCAACGAGGTCAATTTTCCTTTCATCATTTCAGGAACGATGATATAAAATACCAATCAAAACGTCAGCCGATGTAATCGAATTACTCTCTTCCCTAAAATTGCTGATCATAGGTCGAAACGTGTCTCCTTTAGTATCATTGTTACGCTTAATCAGTCAGCGAGCTGGCGGGATCGTCAGCACGCCGGGCGAAATGCTCAGCGGTGTTTCGTCTGCCGTTACGTTCTGAGTTCAAATTCCGCCGAGGTCGACTTTACCTTTCATTCTGTCGGGGTCGATAAATTAAGTAACAGTTACGCACTGGGGTCGATGTAATCGACTTAATCCCTTTGTATGTCCTTGTTTGTCCTCTCTATGTTTAGCCCCTTGTGGGCAATAAAGAAATTGGCATTTGGTCTGCCGCTACATTCTGAGTTCAAATTCCACCGAGGTCACCTTTGCCTCTCATCCTTTCGGGGTCGATAAATTAAGTACCAGTTGCGCACTGAGGTCGATGTAATCGACTATCCACATTTCAGGACTTGTACCTATAGTAGAAAGGATTATTATTACGTTTAATAATTCTTTCTTACTCATCACCATTATAGTTTACATATCCCAAATGAAGAATAATGCAAAGAGTGGATATGTGTGTGTGTGTGGGGGGGGTAGGTGTGCGTGTATGTGTATACATCCATTATGTGAGAAGATTACTATTTTGTCCTTAATCAAATTCACATGTCATTGTCCATTGATTAAGCAATAATTCGCTTGTTTATCTCCCTTGCCAATCATCGCTCAATTATTGTTCGTCTACTTCTTGAACCCTTTCATTGATCTCACACATCCATAGATCAGAAATATTTTCATAACGAAACCTAATGAAATAACCGTCTATGGATTGGTGGTGTAAATAAAGAACGAAGTAGTAATTAATGCAAAATCCAACCGTTTGGATGGCGTTCTTTTCGAGTTGTTGATTCGATATAAGCGCAGATATTGACGGTTTAAGATATGCATTTGTATACATAATTCAGATTGAGAAGTGCAAGTTCGCATAGATATATACATATATCCATCCATACACACACACACACACACACACACACACACACACACACACACACATATGTATATATATTTATATATACATACATATACATATATATATATATGCATACATATATACGTATGTGTGTATGTGTATACATGTAAACATGTATGTGTATACATGTAAACATGTATGTCTGTCTGTGTGCATGTAGGTATGTATGTATTTGTGTATGTAGGTAAGCATGCCTCTATAGAGGCGCTCAGATGGATAATATTAAATTTTTGTCGTAGCACTAAGGAAATAATTAACTGATAGCATATTGTTGCCTATATATTGGATTTTGCAATTTTATCATTGCAAAAGGCATCAGCAACATAAGAAGAGCAGCAGAATCGGGGTGGGAGGTAAGCGGTGATAGTAGCGGCAGTAGCAGCGATGGCGGGCGCCGGTGATGAGAGCAGCAGTGGAGATGATAGCTGAGTCGATGATGGAGTTGCCAGCGGCGATGCTGCTCTTGATGGAGTGGTGGTGGTGGTGGTGGTGGCTGCAATATTGGCAATAGCTGAAGCCAAAACGTTGTTGGTAGGAGCTATGTGGTCTGTATGATGTTACGTCTGGTGCTTACAACACAATTACAGTAGTTGCAGAATCGGCTGTATTACCATGAAATGAAAGTCTTACAAGATCACAGACTGTAATCACTTGTAGATCAAAAGTTTTAATGGACTCTGCTATGTATTCTATATTCGCTAGTAGTTTCCAGTTTTGGTAGCGATATGCTGTTCAGCAGATATTTGCCATGCAGTAGTGTTATGCTGACTAATTCTTTGCTGTTCAGTGGACTAGCGTATTCAGGGTTGAGGTTTCACCAACAACAAATGGGTAATATTCAGAATAAGAGATAACGGTCATTATATATTTATTTTTTGCAACATTTTTTCTTATCTTATTCGTTTAGTTTTTGTGTGTATCTTCCATAAGTGTATAATCTTCCATAAGTGTATAATCTTCCATAAGTGTATAATCTTCCATAAGTGTATAATCTTCCATAAGTGTATAATCTTCCATAAGTGTATAAAATGTACACCAGCAAACGTTCGTTGTTGTGGTAGGTCATAAGTATAGCGCATTAAATTTAATCAATATTTAGATTGTAATTATTCTCCGTTCATCAAAACATCAAAGGTCAACTGTGACATAGCTGGTGATTGTGTAATAACTATGCTTGCATCAAATCTCAAAATGTAATTTCTATTGAAAAACCAACATGTTCAATATCGATAAACAAATAATCATAAGATGGATCATAGTTTAGATTTCATCTGAGAATAAGAGAAACAAAATTATTCAGAAGCAAAGCAAAATCATACGAATCCTACAGCTCAGTGCTGCTCATAGGAGACATATGACTATTGTAAAGATGGCGGCTAAATTGGTATGTTCAATAAATTTCAGATATTGTTAAAATTTTAAACATACCCATGGTGAAGGACCATATTTATATGGATGGAATCTCTATATTATCCTCTTATAAATAAACAGCAGGGATGAAATGATATTAGTTGGAACTGGTAATTGTCGGTTTTATAACCAGTTTTATAGTCAATTAACTACAAGAGTCGGAATGTCTCTATTCGTTTTCCAGAGACTATCAATAGAAATTTGGTGTTCAACTTAGTGCTGCAGTTATTAAATTCAACAATTGTTTCGAGACAACGTTTATGAGAGTGGTCAGTCAAAACGATGCAACTCAGTACATTATAAGCAATTTACTTATCGACCGAAAGAATAGGAGATAAAGTTTATGTCGGCGAAATTTGAAGTCACTGCTGAAACAAATAAAACAAAGCGTGTCTTCCGGTGCCCTTACGGTTTTGGCAATGCAACGCCCTTATCTGAACTCAATAAAACTACATCCTCATTGTGTTACTTTGAATGTTAGGGAAATGTTCCTATATACATAAAGTCCCACCTTTATATATATATATATATATATATATATATATATATATACAGAGAGACAGACAGACAGACATAAAGAGAGAGAGAGAGAGATAGAGAAAGAGAAACAGAGACCGAGACAGACAGACAAGCAAAATATTGAAAAGTGTCTGATGGGCCCGAGTGGTAGAGATGACAACGTGCTAATGTGGCAACAAATTCACAATTCTGTCTTTGGCGGATCACATTAAAAACATATTACTCGACACCAAGCAGATGTGTGTGTGGTTTAGCAGATCTTCGTTCGACTGTTCGAAACAAGTGGCTGGCTGCAAAGTAGGAAGGAAACTAAAAAAAAGCTGGAATTTGTTCGACGAAGTTTTCGGAAGGGGCTATCTTTTTCAACAACAAAGTCAAAAAGAAAAATAGCTGAAGTGTCAACATTATATGAGCAACGAAAGTACGTTAGTATAGAGCTTCAAAATAAAATAACGAATCCTTTGTAAGTCAATATTAACATAAGATCACCTGATAGAGTATGATAATGAGCTATAGACTCTTGCATCGATATGTTGCGTGCTAATGGAATGAGATGAAGATATCAAATCATAAATCAACCGATTAATGATATATTTAGCTACAAGTAATTCGCTATCTAGAAACTCGATGATAATCAGTATAATTATTTACAAAAGAAAAAAAGTAGAAGAAAATGCATTTATTTACGTTGAAAATAATAAGTAAAATAAAAAGAAATAATACTGCTGAAAGTATAGAAAATATTATATATGAAAATTGTTATTACACCATGAAAAATATTTCACATTTATATGATTTTCGGAAAAATGTTTTGTAACAATTGTAGGTAAAACATGTAGAATCGTGTTAATAGAAATGCTATCGTTTGTACATCGGAAGAAAACACATAAAAACCAAACATATTCGCGTGAAGATGATTGTAGATGTTTTAGAATTTATTTTTAATTTCATAATGGCATGTATTTTCTCTTTCTTATGATTAATGTTGATTTTTCTTTTTACATTTGTCTGTTAGATTCAAACAAACTCACGCAGGAATACAACACATATGCAAAAACATCTAAGAACACTAAACTTATACATATACAAACATACATACATACATGTATATATATATATATATATATATATATATATATATATATATATATATAT
>NC_068995.1:54135722-54144622 GCF_001194135.2 Octopus bimaculoides | reverse complement strand
TTGTAGTTAAAGGAAAAAATCTCTTTTTTGCCAAACAATTCAGATCGACGTACATTATTCAACGTATTTTCATTGGTATATGTTTTCATTCTGTTTTGCCTATATTGTTTGTTTATAATTCGTTCTTTGTGCGTTTTTTTTTGTCTTTTCCATCTTAAAAACGGAAAGAAAAAAGCAGCACTCACAGATACAATGTAAATATTCTGACTTATAGTCACAAAACAATGCAATAACATCAATTAGGAATCACAAAATGTTCAGTATTTTATTTTCAACTTATACAGCACAAACAACAAGAAAAACAACAGCAGTACTAGCAATAATAGTAATAATTATAATGATGATGATGATGATGATGATGATGATGATGTTGTTGACGATGATAGTGGTAACAAATACAGTAGCAATAGCAGCAGCAGAAGCAGCAGCAGCAGCAGTAGTAGAAGAAGAAGAAGAAGAAGAAGAAGAAGAAGAAGAAGAAGAAGAACGGTTCGAGATGGTCTCAAGACTAGCAGATTCGTTGCCATACAGCACCCCTCCACGCGGGCCAAATGTTCACTTTCGGTGCTTTCATGTTAAGGCACACGTATGTAAACGAAATGCTCGAAGGTCATTCTTGCCGGTAGCACGACTTTGTAATTCCTCATTTTGTGCCACTTCTTCGTGACTAACCATTCTCTTGTTCTCTAAAGTAGCCTTTAGAAGAAACTATACTTCCAACTTATACGTTTGTATACAAGTGCACTAGTATACTTCAACTAGTACGAGAAGAATGGCTAGAACATATGCAACAATCCTCAACATAGAACCAGCGAAGGACTTTAATTTGATTCAGAAACGAACTGAAAATATAACGAATAACATTGGTCTAGATACTGAATTAAAAAGTCCTGTTAGCGAAGGCGTTTGTAAAACATTCCATTAGTGTTGGTATACACCAATCTCTGTAAGGCCATTCAGGGATAGACGACAAAGAAAACAAATACACCAATCTTTTTTAAGGACATTCGGAGATAAACGGCAAAAATGGGCTTAAGCACGTTCCGGATTATAATAATAAAAGGATGTGTAAATATTATTAGGATGCTTGTAAGTTATCTTTCCATATTTTTTACACAATTTTCCCAAGTCAACGTCACATAATAAGATGGATTAAAACAAGGAAAAGGAGACGATGGCAAAGAAAAAGGAAAAGTAGTAGTAGTAGTAGTAGTAGTAGTAGTAGTAGTAGTAGTAGTAGTAGTAGTAGTAGTAGTAGCAGTAGTAGTAGTAGTAGTAGTAGCAGTAGTAGTAGTAGTAGTAGTAGTAGTAGTAGTAGCAGTAGTAGTTTTGTTGTTATACTAGATGTGATGGTACTAGGAGGAAGAGGAGAATGTTGAAGAGTAAGGCAAGAGGAAACGAAAACGAATGAGAATAAGATGGTAACGGTACGGGAAATGTGAAGAAATTGAAAAAGAAGAAACAATATAAACAGACATGGAAGATATAAAAAGAAGGAATAAATATCTCTGTATTCAAAAGTGGCAAACGAGAAAATGAAGAAACATCTGACAGTGAAAGGAACTTTTTAAACGACAAATATAATCGGAAACAATGTTTATATGAATACAAAGAAGAAAAATACCAAGTAGTATGGTCATCATTTCTGTACAATCGATAATGATTAAACGCATATAACCCAATACGCATATTAATTTTTCTGTATATTTGCCATGCGTTACTAGCAAAAGTGCGCATGTGCATATTTACAGATATTCAAAATGGCGACTTGTAGCTCGTTGCAAAAGTTTAAGATTTATAACCGTATTCCCGTATGACAAATAAATACTCAAACAGTATCATAACTCTACTGATACCATTACCGCTCCTTGTTCTACTAATAATAAAATAATAGCAATAATAGCAATTATTAGTATTATTGTTATTATATTAACCACTGGGGAGCTACAAATACTCAAATAACAATTATGAAACCTAGCCAAATTATTAGTCAGTATATGCACGCACAAACAGTTCACAAATAAATACACACACACGCACACACATGAATGTACACACACATATATTTATATAACATTAATAATAATAAAGAGTATTGAGACCTGTACATCCACAATTTTCTTTTATAGTTATATAAACATATTATAATAACCTACACGTGTTTCCGCTGCACCGACAATATTGCGAAATTGCATTTGAAACAGTGAGTAGAGCTGCATATGTTGTATATAACTATAAAATATATCTTGTGTATATACAATTTTCCATATCCTTCATTATTATTAATATCAATATACATTCCAGACAATTTTTGCAGCGAATGAAGATGGAATTACGCATCGGAAGTATTCACGGAGCGACTAACAACTGAGATTAGTCACAGACGTTAGATACAAATCATTGTGGTTAGCCATTAAGCTACACTCACGTACGTATATATATATGTGTGTGGGGGGTGTAAAGAAGTAGAGTATAGCGTATAAACGGAGGAAAAGAGGTTAAAGAAAGCTCACACGATGAAATGTAGCAGTCGTCAACCTGTTTAATCCCACCACATGGATTATCTACTGTTAAGGAAAATTTTAGCATCACTGCCTCAGTTTTGAGAGTAATTTCATTCCTTCTCCTCACCTGTTTCGAAAGATCTGGAAGAATAAAGATTCATAAGTACTGACCTTCTCTTTCATTAAATACACAGACAGACTTCGACATGTAAAACTACAGCCAGCCTCTCGATGATGTAGTATAATCAAAACATGAATCTTGTGCTATTCCAGCGCAAGTCATAAAGCCAGTACAAACGTGAACTTCAAGTGAAAGAATTGTACCGTACTTTTAACATCTGTTAAGGGCATATTTCAGAGTTGTAAAGATTTGGTAGGTGGCATGATCTTTGATTTTGAGTTTAACTGATAAAATTACAATGGGGATATCACAGTAACTATTTAAAACCAAATAATATCCGCTCCACTCTTTGTTTATTTTTTAATAGTACTGTTTGTTACGAATTACTCGTAAAATTGTGCAGACGGCAATGCGTGACGAAGTTCGTAATTATTTAGAGCAGGGAATACTGTTAACATTAAAACGAAAGTAAACCAAGCAGGTTTTCAATGACTAAAATGCCTCTTCGACGATGTAATTATCAATACCCGATTCATGAGTGACATACAATGTGTGTATAATCCATTATTCTATGAGTAACACGCATGCTTTTGATTTGTATTTATAATTTTAACACGCATTGACAGCTATTTTATATGCACCTTATTCTCTAGCACCATTAAAGTGTTGTTTGCGATCTGGAGGGAAAACTACTATAGGTGAGGACACGTACATGGAATTGCAAAAAAGACTTTTAATGAAACATGTACAAAGAATACTCAGATAAAATAATAAACAAAAAATCATACATTTTTCGAAATATTGATGTCTTACCACCGCAAATGAAATAAGATAGACAAGACGAAAGAATCCAAAGTTGTGAGAAGACGTGTAAATATAATGAAAGCAAACATAAAGTGATGATGCGATAAACAATAGAGATCAAATATGACAGACGTATCTGAATACACATCGACAAGAGCATACTTTTGATCATACAGAGCAGCAAATATCCGAATATAACACAGTGCAAGAGGATAAAACGAAACAATCGACAAAAATAATAGCAATATACAATATGAATACTGACCACAGAAAACCAATTGCCAGGGAACAAATGAAACGCGTTACCAAGCAGAGAATAAACAAATATTAGCTAAGTAGTACAAGCAGGTTTATTGAGAAATGTGCTTCCAAATAAACACATACGAACGTTGATGTACCGAAGAATCTAATTTACTCAGGATTTATGGCAGCATTGAAAGAAAACAGGCTCGACCCTTACATAATAAGTCACAAACCATCATAAAAAATTGTGGAAAGGAAACAGAACATAGAATCGAGAAAAAAAAAGACCGAAAACAAAATCCAATATTCGCATAGAAATGGAAAGGTGGGGGCTATACGGAAACGAAAGGAAACAATACACACATATATATGTGTATATGTATGGGTGTATGTATTTATATACATATAACTTATATATATATATTATTGTATGTATGTATATATATATATATATATATATATATATATATATATATATATATATGAATATACATATAAATATATATACATAGAAATGAATATATGTGTATGATAAATGGTGGAGGGGGCATATATGTAAATTGAAAGTAAAATTAAATTAAATAATACTGTAATAGCTTGAAAAAAGTCAGTTTTTCTTCAAAGGGTATTAATATTAAGCAAATACTAAAATACTAAACAACTGAATGTAGACCACAATAAAAATAAACAAGGTTGCATTAGTAGATGAACTGAATAACAAAATAGATCCAATCTAATGGAAGATGATATGGAGCCAAAGTATAGAGCAAAACGAAACGAAAGACTATGCATTCGTCTGTAAGATAATGATCACTTTCTAAATTAATAAAATGATCTATTTCTGGTTAATATATTCAGACTGGTATCAGCGATGCTGTAGCAACATCTGAACAGTATTACAGGGGGAAAAAAGCGCCCAATAACGTATTACATAGTGTGGAAAAACAATGTCGTTTCTTGAAAAACAAAAAGTATTTATCGAATGTTCTGTTGCTCAGCACGCAGGCACACGCAGGCACACGCACACACGCACGCACGCACGCACACACAGACGCACAGCTACATTTTAATAAGAGATGTTTATGCTTATATACATAAATACACAGATATATATACATATATGTGCTTGTGTTGACGAGGCTTTGCGAGTGTTGATGTCCGTGCATATGTATGTGTGCATGCATAGGTAGACAAACGTGTGGGTATGTATAACCCTTATGTATTCACAGATGAGCACGTTGGTTGCTTACCTGCAAAATATTTTAACAGAGGTTCAGAAAAGTGACGGATAACAGAATGAGCAGCATGAATGTAAAGTTTAGCTATTGCTAATCCGAGTAGTAGTTGAAGACAAAATGAAGGAGGGAAAATACAGGAAGTTCAGTATAGATTGATTATTGAAAAAAAAAAAACTTATAAAGAAAAACACCATTTATGTATTAGTAAACTCGTGCATCAAAATTGCTTTCGATATATTATCAACCATGCTATGCAAAATGTGTGTGTTTATATGTATATATCTATATTTATATATTTGTATATATATATATATGTGTATATATATATATATATATATATATATATATGTATATATATATATATATATATACTTATGTATATATTTATATGTGTATATTTATATGTATATATTTATATATGTGTGTATGTAAATATAAAGCAGGAATACGAAGAGATGGAAGTTAAGCATTCCTATACCCAAATGAGGGAGAATTACTCAGGAGACGTCTTTTTTCAAGCTTCTAATTCATGTATAAATCTCTCGAAGCAAAACACTAATCCTTCTCAACATTATTAACACATTCTCAAGGATTCGCTCTCGGGGAATTATGCATAATTATAGTAAATAACTCAGCTGGGAAAACGAAAGAAGTTGTACATGTAAACAGCAACAGCATCAAAATATTTGTGATTAAACAATTGTGCCAAAGCTTTCCTACAAAAAAGTAAATCAACTAGAATGCAAAGCTGTATTTATAGATCCTGGAATTTTAGAAAATAAAAGCGGACTATCGACACAGTGAAGAAAAATACGGGAACAGAATAACAAACAGAATAACAGATATAAAAACAAACCATCTTAAGAACCCAAGGGCTAACTAAAATTTCATTACATTGAGTACCGATTTGAAGGAAAGGATTAACTTAAAGAATTTATTAGAAAAGATGTTTAATGTTAATGTGCCAGAGCAGACCTGTGTGATTAAGAAATTTGGTTTGCAGCTAGATAGGTTGGGGATGAGTCCCACAGCGTGGCAGTTTGAGTATGAACATTTAATTATAGCTCTGACCTGACCAATGCATTTTGAGCAAATTTGGTAGACGGACACAGTGCCGACACCCATTAGTTGTGTGTGTGTGTGTGTGGTGTTATGCTGTGTGTGTGTGGTGTTATGCTGTGTGTGTGCGTGTACATTGTGTGTGTGAGAGTCGTTATGTAGATTTGACAACCAGTGTTGGTTTGTTTATGCCTACGTAACTCAATTCAGGAAGTATCAGATTCTGAAAAAAATAGTAATGGAGTCAATTCGTACGACTAAGATACTTGCAAGTTGCTCCCCTGCCCGACTGCTGAACCAACTACAGCAGAAAATTGAACCAACTACAAAGGACATCACCAACGGTGCAAATAGCAAATAGCACGAAATACGTGAACATACGAGTGAAATATGTAGACAACGAGAACAAAAATGGAAAACAGGATAAGTAAACACAGAGAAAGGACGCTTCATCTCTAATATTTTCTGCTGTATTATTTGCTCCGTATTGGAATTATACATATATGTAAGAGAAAACGGCACTAAACACTTTATAAAGTGAGCAGGCAGAACCGTTGCAACGCCGGATAATACGCTTAGCACCGTTTTGTATTTCTTAACGTTCTGAGTTCAGATTCATCCGAAGTCGATTTTGTCGTTCATCTTTTCAAGGTCGAAGTAATAAGTATCTGAAGAACATTGGAGTTGATGGAAACGACTTAAAGACTCACTCAAAATTACTGATTACTGACCTCATGCCAAAATATGTAACCAATATATAATATATATATATATATATATATATATATATATATATATAGCCTGGAAATAAGTTTTAAAAGGAAGGAAAGGCACATAATTGCTACATACATAATTAGATTCCATATTTTAAAAAAACTGCTTCTCTTACTTGAATATTTGCTCACTTACAAAAACATATAGACGTACATCTTAGCTTCTGTACTGAAACCACTACATCATTTAATGCGTCATCACCGTTTATATATATATCTATAATTGAAATTATTGCACGTGACTGACGTGTATAAAAATGTTAGATATCATAAGAATCCCATAATTTGGTACAACTTCACTTTTTATTGAGAGTTGTGTTAAAACTGAAGATCGGAGTAGGCTTGTGGAAGTTCATTCCACAAAATATTTCAATTCCGAGTTGTCAATATTAGATCACTTTCGCCATTTCTAGTATTTGGAAATACACATATTACAATGATTCAGTATTCTCTCATGAAAATTATATGGCATTAGTTTATAATCGAATAACCTGAAAAGACCAAACCCTGAGGCATTGTCAGCGTTACTTTTTTATTTGTTTTATATTATTTTGTTTCAATTCTTACAATAGTATTTCATATATAATAATCCTAAAAATATATTAGCTTTTCTGATAAGGCGTTTACAGTTTGGAGATGAATATTTCATCTTCCTAACACAAACTCAACTAGTGGTATATTGCAAACCAATTCTAATCTTAATGGTTTAACAGATAAAAGGCTGAAACACTACAATTTAATAAATCATGGTTTTTATCACTATTTTCATTTGTTCTTTTAACTTTTCCATCTCAAAGTTGCTTTTCAAAAACAATTCCCCCGATTTTCTGAAGTTTCAGAAGGCCAACTAAAATATTAAATCATTGAAGTAACAGCAACATGTCAAAAACACTACTAATCTCCGCAGTTCCTATTATCTGACAGCCCTCGACGACGGCCCTTTTCGTGCGTAGATAAATAAATTCGTTTAGGAATAACTACGTTGTTTTTCTTTTCTTCTTTTTTTTGTGAGGATCATAAGAGAATTCATTTCCATAAGATAATATATATACATCAAAAACATGAAACTTCATAAATTTTATTCAAAATTGTGTGTGAGGTTATCAAACAACATTAATAAGGAATATTTTCCTAAACTGCACAGTTTGGTTTTCTATTGTTTTATAATATCGTTAGCATAACGCATCAAGATAACATCATAAACTACTTTTAATAATAATTAATAATACTAATTAAATAGTGTCATTCACTTAACTTACTTGTGTTAATGATTCAGAATAATTAATACTTTTATAATGAATTGCGTAAACAAGTGAAACTATATGAGCATTAAAATATTTTTGCAATATCCTAATCGCAATCAAATATCCTCAGTGAGGAACAATAATTACCTTGCAGATTCGCCAGAGAATTTAAATATGAGCAACGTTGAACATTTATATTTATTACATCGTGTATTTTTAAAATCTTATGTGTAAATGTTTCGTTTTGCAAATTTGAGGGCGACATATTCGTTGTTTACAACACTAGATGTCAAGAAGGCTGCTGTTAGTAACAGTTTTCAACTTGTCACACCTACGTTTTTCATGCTCGGCGTTAGTCACATACGCTGTCTCTTCCATTCACACGCACACAGACATAGTGACAACACGGTTTTGAACTTTTAAATCACATGCTAAACACGCATCGTCTACAAATAACCTCAGTAGCTTCTATTAGAACGGAATCGCCTGTATGCATTGATAAATCTAAAACATCTATGAATACAATCTTGCTATTGACAACAAAAGCAAAATGCTTACAAATTTCCCGTAAACAAAAAAAAATGAACAACAAAACTAGCTTAGTCAGAAAGACTGATATAGCATGAAAACTCTACAAGTTAGCACAAATAATATCAGACTATATCTACATATACTGTCATAAAAATTTATTGTAACAACTGCTACGTCTGTCAGAATCAAGTATTGACATACACAGACAAACCAATCATACATAACTCTAACTCAATAGTAGACTTTTTTTCAGGAGCCTATCTGCCAATACTGCGCTCAATGTATCAGCTGAGTTATCTTCCGTTTTGTTTGCTCTCTCTCTCCTCTCTCCCGTTCTCTCTCTCTCTCTCTCTCTCTCTCTCTCTCTCTCTCTCTATATATAT
>NC_068995.1:54132552-54135648 GCF_001194135.2 Octopus bimaculoides | reverse complement strand
ATATATATATATATATATATATATACATACATTCTTTTATATATTTCATCCCTGAGGTTGCAGCCATCCTGGGGCACCTCCAGTGTAATCACCTTTTGATTGGCCATATATATAGACATATACAGGACGGGCTTCATTCAGTATCGTTTACCAAATCTACTCCCATGGGTATACAGTTTTGACTGCTATCACTAGCATGGTGGTATCTTTCAGATACCCTTAATTATAATTTTAATAATACTTATTACCTACAAGGTTTTTAATCCCATGCTGGTCACATGATATGATCGGTGTCTTAAATAACGCTTTTATATATATATACACACATTTTGCATACGCACACACATACACACTTTCGTATGCAGTTGTGTATGTATATAAGGCAAAAATAATGCTTAGTTTCAATACAGGATTCAGCCGCTAGAAAGCTACGAAATTACAGAGTTACTGTAACAAATCGTATTATTCTTGATAAAGTCGAGGAAAAGCTTTACTAGGGATAAGAATATATTGTAAGCGGATGAAAACTTATTAATTTTAGAGGCGTATGCAGAATATCTTAAATAATACATCGGAAATTGAGCTTATCTTTGGAAAATACATTGTCACAAAATTCGAAGTAATATCTTTAGGAAAGC
Source organism: Octopus bimaculoides (assembly GCF_001194135.2). NCBI lineage: Eukaryota > Metazoa > Mollusca > Cephalopoda > Octopoda > Octopodidae > Octopus > Octopus bimaculoides. Next base: position 54,135,010 of record NC_068995.1, on the reverse strand, counting down.
TTTAATTTTATTCTACTCTGTTATATTAATACATTTTATTTCGATAATTTGTAAAAGGAGGTCCTTTATATAATTGAATTTGTATGATTTTAAATAATTTAATTAGAGATAATAACTTAGAAAGCGTTATGCAAATATTTGAGATTTCACATGAAAGCGGTCTGGTGTGAAGTTAATAGTTTATTTACCAGAAAATCCACAATACTTGGTTCAATTACAGGTTTAAAAAATAATTTCTATTATGTGGCTTTACTACTGTTAATCTCTATCATATCACTTCAGCAGCGTCTCCTCCCTTTCAATTAGCAACAAGCTTTCACCAGGATTGGTGTTCAAACTAAATTCTACCCACGGCCGAATCGTTACGCGTTTCCAGGCATTTAGCAAGAGTTTTGTGAAAGATAAGAGAAAGAAAATCTAAAGGGAGACTGATGAAAACTGAAAGGTAAGGAAAGCGCCGAAGTATATAAAATCTTGGAAATAATAGTTTGAGTTCGAAGCAGCGATAGAAGTGTGTGGCTGACCAAATCGTAGAAGTCTGACAAAAACTTTTGGCATTTCATAATACATTGTACTATTAAGATAGAAAAGAAAAGCGAATATAAAAGTTAATGTGCTTCTGAAATGGATACGATGAATCTACTCCAATGATATTGTTTCTGTTTCAACACACAAATTCTGATAATATCACTTACTAAACAACTCCAAGTCTCAAATATAAATTATAAAGTTATAAATTTATACAATATACAATGACTTTCCGGTTTCAAGCATTACCTTATACAATAAAATACATCGTATTGTAAGTAGTTTCTCCCTCCCTATTTTCCACTTTATTCTCTATATATTATAACATTTTTCTATTAACTCTAATGTTTTATTTATATCCCTGGTTTTATTTTTTCTTCAGGCTTTTCTCATAACTGTACCCAATCTATTTGTCGAATTCGTTCAGCTCTTATTCCGTTTTATTCCATATGTTCCTCTATACGTATGCATGCATGTATAAATGTATGTATGTATTTATAGATAGATATTTAGATAAATAGATAGATAGATAGATAGATAAATAGATAGATAGATAGATAGATAGATAGATAGATAGATAGTGTTTTAGCATGGAATTTACCTTATATATTTCAACCAATTCATACTTATCAATATACACACACACAATATACACACACACACACATACATATACACACACACACATACACACACACATACATATACACACACACACACACATATATATATATATATATATATATATATATATATATATACATATATATATATATATACATACATATATGAAATATATATTTATATTTATATTATATATATATAGATGCATGTACGTCTGTGTATTATATATGTGTATGTTTGTATGCATGTATATGCACATGGCTATGTATATACATGTATATATGTAGATAAATTCATACGTTTATTCACATACCTATGTGCATATATACTCACATGGACGCATTACTGATAACTCTTTCTCTCATTCTTTTGCCCCCATCTTTACTTTCTTCCTTATTTCACCTCATTGCTCTTCCTATTTCCATTCTATTTTCATTTCTTTTTCTCCAAATTTCAATATATCTCATGCAAAACCCATCTTCTTACAATTATCTATATTACGTTAAAATACATTCACAATGCCGGATTCCCATACACTCGATATCTCCTTTAGAATTGAATATTTTAAATATACATTGTGTAAATAAGACAAGCACATACACCTACGTTTCAAATACACAGTACATATCTTTTTATACACATTTTCTCAAAATTCTAGACACATTGTTTAATTCTCACCTTTTCAGATATTTTGGTTTTCTGTTCTGCTTTCTCTGTTTATTTATATCAAACTTTTATGAATATATAGTATTTGTTTTAAATTTCCATTCCTCGCTATTAACGTAAACATTTTTTCCTGAAAACATTCTGTGTTTAAAGTCATTCTCTCTCACTCTCTCACATACAAACAAATATAAAAGCAATTGATATTGTTGTGTAGTAGAAAAGAAAACCAGGATGTGTTAGCAGAAGTGCTACGTACCCGACACAGGTATCATCTTTGTTTGATTATAGAGTGGAGAGGTACCATCAGGATTTTACCTTAGGTACCATCGCACAGTAAACGAATATAAGCAGTGACACATTGCTTCGAATAAAAAAAAGTATTTCTGCAAGCTCAGCGGTGAAGAAAGTGAAATACCCGCTGCACAGATTGTTATATGTGGGTACAAAGTTTCTTCCAGAATGAAGTTTCCGATCGCGCACACACGCACACACACACATACGAACACAAACACACACACACACACACACATACACACACACACATACGAACACAAACACACACACACACACACATACACACATGTATGTTTAAATATAGATAGATAGATAGATAGATAGATAGATAGATAGATAGATAGACA
>NC_068995.1:54130400-54132542 GCF_001194135.2 Octopus bimaculoides | reverse complement strand
AGAGAGAGAGAGAGAGAGAGAGAGAGAGAGAGAGAGAGAGATAGGTGCAGGCATGGCTGTACTATAGCCTCGGGACGAAAAAAGCCTTGTGAGTGGATTTCGTAAACGGAAACTGAAAGAAATCCATGCTCCAATGGTGCAATTGTTTTATACCTCTGGTATAGACATTTGAACGAACGCTTGTTTAGGTTACCCAAAATGTGCGTAGATTACGTGGAGCGAGGTATTCTCATAGAAATTCTGAAGAAGAATATTTATACTTGAGATATATTTCAGAGATGAAATCTATATTATACTGTAGTAACAGGAATATTCTAATAAGTAGACACCAGTAATAATATATGAGGAAGAGTCATAGGTCTAGAATTACAAAATGTAGAGAAAATTATTTTCGTTTTATTAAATTACAGAATTTATTTTTATTTAATCAGAGAAAGATGTTTTCATGTACAATAATTATAGTATTTCAGTGATGATAGTCAATAGTAATTTAATACAACAATATATTTAAAATACAGGTGGTGTGTAATTCTTGATGAATAAAGTAAAGCTTGGTTTGTATTAAGAAAATTAAACACGTAGTTTGATTCGTCTGTGTGTAATATACTAATGGGATAAGAATATTAATACATTTATCCGTCTTAATTTTTTATTTTAAGATGAGAATTTGTGTGATAATATTGTCGTTTATGCGACAGAATATGGCAGAATATATAAGCTAATATATATTGATATAGATTATAGAAGTAAATATCTATGAGAGAGTTGAAAACTCAAAATAACATAATTGTCACAACACACACACACACACACACACACACACACACACACACACATTTATGTATGCATATATATATATATATATATTAATAAACAATTTGTATATGTACACAGTGAATTGGTGGTGTATGTAGAGGCTTGTCAGTCTGGAATTACCCAATTAAAACTACACTAAACAGCCTTTATTAAATTTTAAAAAACCTCTTTCATGACAACGAAGGTCTTCTGACGAATAAGTTTTCATGAACGTGCTGAGTGTAAATATACACAGCTCGATTTTTAAGATAATTATATTCTGCTTCGACAGTTATACACACACACACACACACACACACACACACACACACACACACACACACACACATATATATATATATATATATATACATACATACACGCACAATCTAGCAATGCACCCTGGCGTTGCCCGGTTGTTATGACCTACACTCAGATTGCATTATTTGTTCTTTTCTTATGAGCAGAATCAGCACACCTGATATATAGTGAACTGGATTACTGGTGTAATGGAAGTTTTAGCTTGTTTAAAGGTGAAGGGGAGGAACATGTTGCATAGGTTTGCATTAAATTGCTTTATGTTCTTAAGACGGTCATAAACTGTTTATTGTTTCATCGTATAAACAGGTGTTAATACGATTTTGCCCAGAAATCACGTTTTAAAAATTTCCTCACAACATATAGATATATGGATGTCTTTTAAGGCACATGCTCATATAGAAAATGGGTCGTTGTCGTCGTGGTATAACATGTTTATGATTATTAACTTATAGTAAAAATTGTAATGTAAAATTTTTGTAAAGCAAATATGTAAATGAAAATTTTATCTGGTATTCGTATGATTACTGAATCTTTTCATATCCCATACATCAAAGGCGGCAAGTCAGTTTTCGAATGCATAAGGAAGATACACATACACACGCACACACAAAAAACTCTTTTTTTATATATATGGACGTGCCCCTGTCTGTCGTTCTGTCTGTCTCTCTTATTTCCTGTGTGTCTATCTCTTCCTGTCTCCTCCCCTTTCTTGATATCAGCCACCCTCATTATGACACATTTCCCTAAACCTAACACTTTTGCACCCCTCTCATTTTAACATGTAGTAGCCCAACGCCCGTAGTTGGTCGCTTATCGATTTTTATTGAAATCAAATTAGACTATAATTGAACTGGATGTTAGTTCAACATGTATACAAAATTTGATGAAGAGTGGTGCCCTGGCTTGGGCAGCAAGATGGTAACAGACAGAGGCACAGACAGACATAATTTGCCATTTATATATAAGATATATATATATATATATCTTATATATATATATATATATATCTTATATATATATATACAT
>NC_068995.1:54126440-54130174 GCF_001194135.2 Octopus bimaculoides | reverse complement strand
ATATATATATATATATATATATAAGATGTATATAGTGATACATACTGACAGACATAGTAAAGCGGAACATATTTACTTCAGTTATTGTTGAAATAAGAAACATGATGGAAATTCTACTAGCTGTTTACTACTACACTACACAAGATACATTCCCCAATCATGGAATAATCGTGGAATTGTACGTTTTCATTCTTCAATTCTTAATTAAGAATTGCGCTCTAACTATTATTAATACATACTATCAGCCATAATATAATATGGTTTCTTTGCACATTAAAATACATTAGAGTTAGAAAAACTATTGATATTTCTTACACAGCCTAACATAATGAATTAACTCGCATAGAACCTGCTTTGTCTTATATTAGAACAATAAGAATAATGCATTTCATGGTATTCAGTGTAGTCTCAATCATTTATTTGGAATACATTTAAGTTTTTATTGAGAGATACTAGATTGTAAAGACTGAACCAGAACGTATCTGAACTTCAGTGACATTTGCCACCCTGAGATTCATCATTTATTATCTAATAAATGTATACATTTAAGAAACTCGTTGTTTCATTTAGGTCTAACTTCCAAAGTCAGTGGGAACTTAATTAGTGACTATAGTAACACACAGTCAAAAACTATTGATCAATTAAGACGCTTATCAATCCTTAACGCATCAGTGAGTTTCAGTTAAAGAAATGTGTTTTTCTGAAGATAACATTTAATGTCCCTTGCTAGATAATGAGAAGCAATGAGGACAGAGAGAAACTGGTGATTAAAACTACTGTGGTATGATTAATAAATTATGGTTTGTTTAATTTCCTGAATTATTTGGGATTTTACGCTTCAGTTCCACTAATAATTTGATGTGTATTTTCTGCATTTTGAAATGCTTTCGTTCCTTAGAATTCTTGAATAATGACACATTTGATGTGAAGTGTCTTTAGGCGCGATTAATCTAAAACAGAGCTTTTTTATGTATTCCCTTTTTATTCTATATTAACCAAATTGACGTTTTAGTTGTTTAAATATTTCCACAGCATTTTGAAAGTTAACAATGAGATTTCTTAGATTCAAGTTAAAATTCCCATTATATTGTAAATGTTAATTCCTAAAACTAACAGATTATGTCTGTTTGACAATTAGATATGCTTAGTTTATAATATTCACACTGAATATTGATGCTAAAAGGTGGAATGAATAAAGATATATGTTCCTTTCATCCTTTCGGTGTCGATGAATTAAATACCAATTGCGTACTGGAGGCGATCTAATCCACTGGCCTCCTCCCCCGAAATTTCGGGCCCTGGGCTTAGAGTAGAAAATATTATAGATACATGTTGCTTCTTCTCCGTAGAGAAATGCAAAGTTTGTAAAGTGTCATTGGATGTCAGCGTTATCTTAATTGGCAATCGCACACTGCGTAGAAAGACGGGTAACAAAACATATTTTCAGCCTTTCATTTGTTCCAGTCATTAAACTACCATCATGTTGTGCACCATCGTGAAGGTTCACAACAATAATCGAATAAATCTCTTAAATCGACACTACTAATATATTTAAAGCCTTGTACTTAGACCATAGTTCGGTTTTGCAGAACAAACACAAAAACTCACTCGCTCACTAAAACGCGCGCGTACACACATACGGGTATATACACTGCCAACCCAACACACACACACACACACATATATAATGGCTTCAAGAGATTAGCACAAGACCGAGAAATTTTGTGCGTAGGGTAGTCGATTACACTGACCCCAGAATTGAAACAAATATTTACTTCATCGAACCTGAGACATGAATCAGGCAAAAATGTTTCTAATCATTATGTCCAGCGTGTCTATCCCCTACCTTCTCCATCCTTGATTCTGCCAGTTAAATACTAGTTCTCAGAATACATACTGCTTTCATGTCTTATAGAGATTTTTCCTATCTAGCTAGTTCGCAAGTTGCAATATCAGCCGCTGTGCATCACTTATTTTCAATATATTCAGTTTTTAACTCTCTCATAAATATTTACTTCCATAATCTATATTAATATATATTGCGCTATTTTTGACGGACGAGTATACATCACCGAGGATCACCATAAAGAGGTCGAAGCTGTGCATTTCTGTTATAGCTTGCCGTACTTGACTTGGGAAATCACTCATTGCCCCCCAAATTTCAGTGGCTGGTATCAGCCTTTCTTATAACATCGCATCAGTTGCCGAGAGTCGCGGCAAGCCGTTCAGGTATGAACTAAGTTTCAGTACCGTCATCAACACCTTGTGTACCCTTATGAGACGTGTAGTCGTAATGTACATGCTGGGCTTCATATATTTTTACCTCAGTGTCACTTTTGATGGCATACGCTACTCTCTCACTCAATGATAATAATGATTTTCTCCCCGTTAATGAAATCTATATTTAAAAGGGGTAAGTTTCGCAGGTGACATATTCTTTAAGATGCAGTGATGCCGTCACCAATATAAATTTGAACACGTTACTTCGACAACGAATGTTTAAGGCAATTTTCCAGAACTTGCGCTGCAGTCGTTCAAAACGTAATAAGAATACATTTAAAAGTCAATAAATATATAATATGAAACAAAATACAATTCAGTTATTTGACTTTGAGCCATAAGAAACTCACTACATATGAAAATGTGCTTTTGTGTCATATAAAATATAAATTGTTATAAACTGACCTGAGGCAAAAGTACAAGTATATATGTATGCGTGTGTGAATATATATATATATATATATATATATATATATATATATGTAGTAGTATTAGTAGTAGTAGTAGTAGTAGTAGTAGTAGTAGTAGTAGTAGTAGTAGTAGTAGTAGTAGTAGTAGTAGTAGTAGTAGTATAGATGTGCTATCTATAGCGGAATCCAACTTGTTTAGATTATAGGTCAAAAAAAAGGAATGTGGACAAACATCAAAGGAAATAGGAATCTAAGCTTTCTGTATATCCAACTTTAAGCGGTAATGCATCAACGTTTCCTGTTAGATTTTGCAATGGGTGGAGCATGAAGTAAACCTAATTTTATATATTGTACACATTGGTAACTTCTGTTTTTCTGTTGAACTGAAATACCATTTCCTTTCGTGATTGTTAGGCATTACAGGGCAGAAACGTGAGTAATTCTGCTCGACAATTCTATTTGTGATCTTCCAAACGCTACGCATGCAATAGGTCACGCATTTCTATTTTAAGGAAAGAAATTGTGACATGAACACACGATATAACACATATATTTAAAGGGGTATATGTTCTGTCTTCAATATCTTTGCATCTGTCTATCTATCTATCTATCTGTCTATCTATCTATCTATCTATCTATCTATCTATCTATCAATCTGTCTGTCTGTCTGTCTGTCTATCTGTCTATTTATCTTTCTATTTATCTTTCTATTTCTCTCTCTCTCTCTCTACATATATATATACATATATGTGTGTGTGTGTGTGCGTGTGTGTGTGCGTGTGCGCGCGCGTGTGCGTGTGTATTATGTATATACCGAGGGAGACAGAGTGAGAGAGAGAGAGAATTCGGTAATGACATCAATATATATACATGTATAACACGGCGAGCTAGCAGAAACGTTAGCACGCCGGGCGAAATGCTTAGCGGTATTTCGTTTGTCATTACGTTCTGAGTTCAAATTCCGCCGAGGTCGATTTTGTCTTTCATCTTTTAGAGTTCGATTAAATAAGTACCAGTTACGCACTGGGGTTGATGTAATATATA
>NC_068995.1:54122829-54126333 GCF_001194135.2 Octopus bimaculoides | reverse complement strand
ATATATATATATATATATATATACTTTTCGCACACACGTACATGTGTGTGTGTGTATGTGTTTGTTTCGCGGTGTGTATTTTGGTCCGTTAGTCGATGGCTTCTTGTTTGTAAGATTATACATTTCTAATTTATCAAATATACGTATATGCATCACTATTATTTGGATGAATCTGCCTTTGCGATTGCATGTTATGTATATTATCGAAAACAAATGTAATTTGAAATGCAATCGAAAAAAGCTTTGGTATGTGATAAATTTATATCTCCTGGATATTCACCTATATCACCAAACAAAATAAACAATTCCATGACATTTTATATTATGGAATGATGATATTCTCGTAAGTTTGTAATCTGCATCTCAGCTAATATAGAGTCATTGAAAGTTGATTTCTTCAAGTCAAATTACACGTTACATAACTCTGATGGAAATTCTAATTGTCACGGTTCGCTTTATTATGTTCTACTACTGGCAACATTTCTATTTCTGCTGCATGTGTGTACATAAGAGCTAAGGATATACAGCCAGTCAGTGCCGCATATATATATTTATCAATGGTTTCATCAACTAGCCACATATATACAATAACACTATTATATACCTCATCAGAATTATATGGGTAAATATATGCATGTATATAAATAAATAAATCATCTCTCTGCACACGTACACACAAACAAACACACACACAAGCACACACATATAGGCTGCAAAGGGTAAATTGTCACCATTTTTTTTTTTCGTGTAGGCGCATTGCTTGTTTTTTATTTATTTTGTCGAATACACAGTATAGTAGGGACAGCTTACGATATGAGAAATGTATCCATTTGAAGAATAAGGGAGCGGTGTCTGGTTAAAAAGTCAAGTCTCAACAAACAGACGCGTCTTCTATCGTCACTGTCAATGCCTTACTGACAAGCAAAAAACTCATGCCGGATCGGTCATCACCCACGGCAACAAGGACCGCCTCACTCTGTGAGGTCGAAAGTATACTGCTGGAACAAACTCTAAAAAACGATCTACAAAGTAACAAGATGCAGGATAACCCTAATTCTGGACCTGTAGTGATCAGCTAAAGCAAAACGCATAAATTTTACTAGAGACGATTATAGAGATGTGTTGAAAGTTTTCTATAAACCTAAACAACAACCCCATAGTACAAACTTATATTTCATGGATAAACTTAGTAGGCAATGAAGTACGCAGACATATAGACGTAAATAAACTAAGTAATGTACCTAGAGGCATCATTAAGAATAAAATGTTAACTGGCGTTGAAATTAGCCAAATTAGGACACAGATACCCCATGGTAGACCAAATGAAAACAGCAACAATTCAGATTATTCTTCTTATTCTTCTTATTATTTTTATATGTTTGGCTTTTGCCTTGTATGTGTACAACTCGACCCCAAGTCTCACCCAGAGACCCCAAGAGACAACAAGTTATAAGTTCAAGTTGGTGTTATGACTAGTGTGCCATATATTTTGTTTTGCACAGAGTATTGCTCTAGAGAATGTCTGTCAGAACATAAGTAAATTAGAAGTTTGTTTTAAAAGTAATTTGATTATAAGATGATAGTCTGATGTTAAGATGGCAGAAAAAGGTATTTGCTGTTATGTACATTTAAAAGTATTTTTACACTGTTTACGGATTAAAATATTTGGGGGATTATATAGACAGTATTTTACGTAGGATATGGACAGAACCGGTGGCCACTTGTTTTTAAAATGTCTTCCAATTTTGGATTTCCTGGTATCTGAGCTTAGTAGCAGTCAGTCCCTTTTGCCTGGAGTGCTAACAGTTCTGCTAGCCCAGCACTTGGGGCCTTTTCAACCCTTTTCATGCTCTGCGTTCAAATTCCGCCGAGGTCAGCTATGTCTTTATTCTTTCGGGGTGGATAAAATAAGTACCAGTTGTGTACCGTGCTTCACGTAATCGACTTACTTCTTCCCGCGAAATAGCTGGCCTTGTGCCAAAATTTGAAACCATTACTGTTGTTTTCATTGTAGTGGTGGTGGCTATTGTTGTTGTTGTTGCTGTCCCCAGTGAGTTTATTGAGACGTTTTTAGAGGTTTGCTTCTAGAAAGAAAAAAACATTTAGAGTAATTTTCTAGATGAGGTAATGGAAGAACGGATCGGATTGAACGGCGTGAAAGCGTAGTACCGAAAGCAGAAGTTCCACAAAGACGGACATGTGGAAAGCGAATAGCTGTAGTTGCCGAGCGGTGTTCAAGAGATCAGAATGGGCTATTCGTAAAGCCTGCATGACAATGGGAAGCTGATTTAGTCGAAGGAATTGGCCCACGATGGAATTGAAAGTTACAATGAAGAAATAATTAGAAGTGCATTGTGATTAGCGGTGTAAGTCAACATCCGATAGTCAGGACGAATCAGGGGAAAACAGTTGATGCAAACTTGCACATTTTGATGAAGCAAATTAATTTCGGAGAAAACAAGAAAATGTAATGTTAAGATTATATTTTAAATTCTGGTTATGTTTATTTCGTACATCTTCAGGAAGCTTAAATTGAACCTTCTTTAGAATTGCAGAGATAAAACAGTTATGACAAAATCAGCATCTCAGGACCAACTCAAAAAATGGTAAGTACCGTTTTTAGGTTATTTGTCCAAAATATATTAAATTCGTATGACTGTATTTACGTTACATCCGGCCAATTATTGCTGCTAGTGTATACACACACAGACAAACATTAATGTGTGTATGCGTGATTACCATATAGAGGTACGTGTACGCATGTGTATGTGTGCGTTATCAGTTTAAATTTGCTTTGGCTTATGTGTATTTGAGAGTATAGTGGTGATGAACTGGTCGCGTATGCGCGTGCGAGTGATAGCTTGAGAAACAGATTGAAAGTGAAAGGCGAAACAGAAAGAGATAGCTAATGTGTTTGTGAACACACGTGACAACGTGGTCTCATTGTAATTGTATAACCAACTACATCTCAGACGAAAACAAAGATATAAATGTATTTCCTGTTAATCTATTTTTCAATTGATTTCGCTTTTCTTCTGGGAATATCCTATAAAGGTGAAAATGAAACTATATTCACAAATATTTGTATAGTTCGTAAGGAACAGACTACTATATTTTTAGTCTAACATTACTGCGATTTTATTCATCGTTGCTGAATACATTACAATTCATGAACAGAAATAATTCAAGTAAAAATATTATATTTCTAAAAATGGAGATATATTTGTATTAAATTATATAATTTTACAAAATTCTTGCGTTTAGCAATTCAACCATTTTGAATAAATGTTGAGAAAACATTCCTGTTTGTTTTTTTACATGTGTGTGTGTGTGTGTGTTGTGTGTGCATGTGTGTGCGCGTGTGTTTGAGTGTGTGTGCGACTGTGGTATTTGCTTTTTAAATCTTTAAGATTTCTCTATTTTAACAATTATCGATAGGAAGGGTACTCATATACTAGTAGTAGTGGTAGTTGTGGTGGTGGTGGTGGTGGTGGTGGTGGTGGT
>NC_068995.1:54116450-54122719 GCF_001194135.2 Octopus bimaculoides | reverse complement strand
AGGGATGAAATGTGAATATTTATATATTTATTTATACCTAATATGCATAACAATAAAAAGAAAATCATGGGTTAATCAAATAATTAATGCTGTTTATTTCATCGATTGATACCGGTTGCTTTTGTTCTTCTACAAACAACGAGGCAATTGCTTTTTCGAAGAGAATCTTTTTAAAATTTGATGATGAATAATATTGTAAAGCTCAAAGATCACACAACTACTTTTGTAGAATGTTGACTCCGTTTATTGTAAACTTTGTAACGCATAAAGAAGGAGCAAAGTGAGAATTCAGCCTTGAATAGTGGAATATGTAGATCTTCGGTCATAGTGCCCAGTCTATTCAAAAGTGGATACAACGAAGAATTTTCTTCGTTGTATCCACTTTTGAATAAAATATACTTCAATGTACGTTCTAAGTCGAAATGCTGCTGAGGTCAACTATGCCTTTCTTTCTTTCGTGGTCGATAAAATAAATACCAGTTGAGCAGTGGAGTCGATGTAATCGACTAAGCCCTTTCCTCGAAATTGCTGGTTTTGTGGGAAAATTTGTAAGCGATATTTGCGTAATGAGATATATTAATACACTTTCAGCATTCCTATAATTCACACAATATGATTTTCGGGATATGTAAGAGAGAGAGAGAGACGAGAGAGAGAGAGGGGGTAGAGAGGGAGAAGGGGAGAGGGAGAAGGGGAGAGGGAGAAGGGGAGAGGGAGAAGGAGAGAGAGTGAGTTTCGCCATCATTGAGTTGATGTGTTGTTGATACTCTGAAATAATTAAAAGGAAGTATACGATTGGTAGGATTTGAGCTGACAGCACAGAGATCGGCAACAGGTATCACTGTGTGACGCACTAATGCCATCATATTTTTTTAATTTTTGTTTTAGATGCTTAGATGTTTTGAAGTTGTTTTGCTTACGACCTTCGTTGAATTTCAGAGAACAGTGACATTGATATGGTACATATTCTTCCCTAACAGTAAAAAAAAAAAGTTGTCTACAGGATAAAACTGCTCAAGAAGGAAGATTAATGAATCTGAAGGATCAGTGTTAGTCATTACTCGGCTTGAGCGAAGAAATGGTTAAACTCAATATTGGTGGTTAAAAGATGGCAAAGCGTATATGTAGGGAGATCGAAGGTGGAATGACATGTAAATCGGAGGTATAGAATGGATTAATTGAAAAGCCAAAGCAGATTGAGAAAACAGCTTAAATGGAGTACATTGCAATTCGGTCACCTTTTTGACTGTATATCTGATTACAAAATTGTCTTACATGTAGGGTCAATATGTTATTGCTAATAGCTCTTGGTCTCCGTATAGGTTTAATAGTGAAGAGATTACACGAATTTTATATTTGAGGTTATGTAGAACACACATCCTCAAAATTAAGTAGCCTTAAATCATCCGAAATTAAAGTGTAATATATTCGTTATCATGTGGACATTGTAATTATCTGTAGTTTTGAAATATTCTCCAAATATCGTTGTGTCTTTCTCAAAAGACAAAAAACTGTTCCGTCAATGCAATGTTTGATAAAGTATCAGATTCATGTCGATAAAGGCGATTTTAACTTACAATATTTAAAGATTTAAGAGATTTATAAAACTGCTTGTTCACGTTCTCCGTTTCAAGAATTCCTTCCAAAATTTTGTCGCACACATACGTTTCGTGTTTTTAAAAATCTATATCGAGCAAATCATAAACAGTCAAAGTCATAGGAAATTAAGGTACTCAAACACATTGGCAAGACGCTTTATACAAAGTAAAAACAGTGAAAAATATAAATGCTCACAGCAGGTTCCAATAACATTGCCTTGCGGCAACACTTTTGGCTAATACAATCAAACCTTTATTCATGAAAAATCGTTCAAAATTAATTTATGTTTCTTTTATTCAAGGGTGGTTAATTATCGAAGAAAATATTGCCCTAATCAGAAATATTGTATGCCTGTATATACCACACGCACACTTACATACACACGCATATATGTATATACATATGCGTATATATATATATACACACATATATATGTATATACATATATATATACATATATATATACATATATACGCACGCACAAACACACACACACACACACACACACACACACACACACACACACACACACACACACACACACACACACACACACACACACACACACACACACACATATATATATATATATATATACAGCATGCATTTACTGTAACTGAATGCCACATTCCTGATTAATTACGTTCTAAACAATTGATTTTCAGTGTTACATTGTTTAGTCAAGGTCCAATGTACTTTCTATTAAAAAAAAAAACGTGATGATAACTTTCGGAAGCGTATGGAATCATAATGTTCGACTAATCTACGTTCAAATAGCGTTTTCTGAGACTCAATTAGATTTTCTAATGATAACATGAGAAAAAAAAGGAAAGAAAACAATTTAGAACATCAGAAGGCTCCGAAATGTATATTGGTCTGTTGCCTTTGAACATTTATTATGTTGTCCTCTATTAATTGCGTACTGAAGTGCAAGTAAATAGGTGAAAAGAGAAGGGAGCAAAAAAGAAGGAAAATAACAGGATTTGGACAAGAGGAACATTCGGAGAAGGAAGAGATAATATAATAGGGAAGGATGGTTAAGATAAATATGGCATTTACATTTAAATAGCGAAACAAATACGAAATACATATTCAAACAACTTCCGAAACATGCATGCGAAAGTCCGGTGCAATGCAGATATTTAGACGTAAACAGATTTCTATTCATGCATATATACATGGCCACACGTAGACTCATATGTAGGCTTGTGTGTGAGTGTGTATGTGTTTGTTGAGGGAGGGGGAAAGATTTTGTGCATGTCTTTATGTATAACGATATCGTTCAACTTTTATAACGTCACATGTACAATAGTTCACATACCATATCTCACACACATACTAACTCACACACACGTATATATTATATATGTGTCTATGTGCGTCTGCCTGTCCGTGTATATATACTCACACACATGTATATATGTTTGTGTGTATGTATGTGTGTGTTTACATACATACATATAGGTTTGTGCGTACGTGTGCATGTTTATATATATATATATATATATATATATATATATATATATATATATATATGTATATAAGTCGATAGGATTGTCCGATTATTTGCACTTTCCTGCGTATATACAAACACCTCTCTTTTTCTGTTTGGCAACGAAAGCTGATTTAATTATGGATGTAAGTGACCAACGTAGTTGGAGGATGAGAAGAACTGAAAGAAATAATCACTAATAAGATCTCAGAAGATATGATCGTGAAAATGTAACAAATATTTAAGAACGTTATCTACACTCCTACAAACACATTCGAGAAACTGATTGTTTTCTTGACGAGCATCTAGTGTTGTCGAGTAGTAACTGAAGAAACCTCGCCTATTTAAGCAGTTTTCTCAGCAGGTTGCTTACAGCAATGAGATAATTAACTGACATCAATAGAAGATTGAAAGCACGTCTTCCGTGGTGATATATTGAAAGTAAATTAAAAGTGGTAATTTGATATTAGGACAGGCTACATCCTGCTAGTAGATTTTCATCTTATGTAGTTAGTCACGTCGATCATAAATTTGCGTCACTTTACAAGACAGTTCGACTTTTTGTCGTATAGAAAGCATGAACATACTCTAAAGTATCTCTACAGCCACAAATCTTATTTGAAGTTATATCATAGGTACAGAAGCAAATAAATTAATAAACAAAATGAAGAGAAATTTTTCAAAAGTTTAGACAAGAATTCTGAAGATTTAAATGCATCCAGTTCTTGTTTTCCAAATAGACAACTAGTTGTATGCTCGGGAGTCACATCCTCTCTTTAATATTGTTTTTCATTGTTGCCAGACCATATCTCTCTAGCACTAAATAATCTCTATAAAGTTGTAACTTTGGTGCCATATAATAAACTACTGTTCTGTTAACACAAAATACACAGATTAGTATAAACACGAAATTATTCGACAACTTTAGACAAACAATCTACAGATGTAAAGTAACAAATATTTAAGTTAGTTTTTTTTTTCTTGGTTGTCACAGGGGTCTAGTGGTCAAATGCTGAGAAGTTTACCTCTCTGTCACGTTGTTTTTTTCTCAAGCAATGTTACGTTGTAATTGATTCTGGTGTTTGTCTAACCATACACAGGCCCAGTAGGGTGTTCCTGATTATCGTCGCAAATGGCATTGTGAAATATAACTGATAAACCTTTCGTTAATGTGTTAGTATTACTATGGAAATATCCATATATACCAGACACGAATTCAGCAGATGTAATTTCTCAAACATCAAGCAACAAAAGAAACACATAGTAAACAACAGGCGTCTTCTTTTGATAACAACGATTCATTAAAATTCATAACTTTTTCTAGTTCATAATTTAAAAAAAAAATCTTTGAATTGTCCAAAATAATTGGCTGCCATAATCGTTACGAATTTCTCCTTCGTACAACTCAATATGTGATCTTTATACTTTGCTGGGAAATATAATGTGTAGGAGATATATACAAGTGTTTTCAAAAAATAATATACAATTAATCAGTTTTACTGAACCAAATCAATAAAGTAGATTTTAGAAGGGTAGACGAGGTGTTAGAAATAGCAGCCGTATATTCCACTCACATTCCAATATCACTAAAGAAAGAAAACGGTATGCTGGAGGATTAGGCTTTTATCTTTTAATTTTAATTGTTGTAGTCATTTGAGTGCGGCCATACTGGGGCAAAGCCTTGAAAAGTTTTTAGTCGAAAGAATCGAGCCCAGCACTTTTAAAGTCTGGTGCTTAATCTGTTGGTCTCTTTTGTACAAGGCTTGTTGATGGAGACGTAAACAAATCAAGACCGGTTGCCGAGCGGTGTAGAGGGGAAAAACACAGGCAAAAACACACACAAAAGACACGTATACACACATACACACACACCCACATACATACACACACACACACACACACACACACACACACATATATATATATATATATATATATATATATATATATATATATAGAGAGAGAGAGAGAGAGAGAGAGAGAGAGAGAGAGATACATTCAATTTGTAATTGTGTGCCATTTCTCCGTTTTCTTCTTTTCGTCCTTGTTTTCGCATACATTTGCTTGTTTTCTCCCGAAGAATCTAGTACTGGGTTTGCTGCTGTACTTTGTCTCTTAATACAGGAGTGGAGTTGATATCTCATCAGGTGGTGAAAGTGACTTTTAAGTGTTCCGATCGCTTCCGCCATCAATTCACAGCTTCCCACGATCCCCCACCGGTATAGACGACAAAGCACTCAATAGAATACTAGATTTGTTGATTCAGATGCTGCAATTTTGAGCCAGATGTTTGTATCGTCCTCAATGCCCATTCTTGCCGTCCCACTCGTGCTTGAGCCAGATGTAATGACTTACTTTCTAAGTGCCAGGTCACAATTTTGTTGCCCCTGTATTGAGTTAACCCTTGGAATCAGGTAAACGTGCGCGTTTATAGAGTCTAGGAAATTATACTACATATAAGATGAAAAGTTGATGTTACTTCTATTTTTAAAGCTGAAATGTTAAAAAATTATGTCTGTGTAAATGGTAAAACTGAACATCCATGCAACTATTTGATGGAGAGCAACTGAAATCATTTCAAAAGCTTAAAAAACATTTAGATTCCCATTAGATGAAAATGCTCAACAGCCTTTTGAAACAGTGTGTGAAAAGAATTCTAGTGTGACCGAATTACGAGATACTAGAATAAATGACAGAATGAAGTAAAAGAAACGAATTAATTTTAAAAAGTATTGAAACGAAAGGAAAATAGTACATGAATATAATATTAACAATATCAAGTCTAAAATCGCCATCATGGCTACAGGAATACTAAATAAAAACTTGAAACTTTGTCGTATTGTGCAATATAAAATGGAATATGTAGATACAGAACATCATACGCAATATTCTCTTAAAGTAGTTCCTGTTTATGAAAATATTTTAAATGATTGAATATAGAATTTATCAGAAGATAACATGCAGATCAAGAACGTATGGACTACCTGAAATTTATAACTTCATGTTATATATTTGCTGGAAAAAATTCAAATACTACAAACTGTTGGCTTATTAGCTATTGTACAGACACACAGAAACATGCAAGCACAGATACACACTCACACATATATACACACATAGATATATCTATATCAACATTAATATCTAACTATTTATCTCTCTCTCTCTCTCTCTTCAT
>NC_068995.1:54112697-54116440 GCF_001194135.2 Octopus bimaculoides | reverse complement strand
TATATATATGCATACAAACATGCATACATACATGCCTGTAAATAATACACATAAGCTTGTATATGATATACATCTTACCACTTGCGCTATATCAGTTCAAACCGATATATACTTTGCAGGCTTTGATCAATGTGAATCGATCAAGCAGTGACAGCTTCTTTCACTATGGTTTCTTTGATCATGCATAGAATTTACAGAAGATAATCTTCAAGTATCAGTGGAGTGATTTACCAACTGATTTCTTAGATTATTGTTTAATATTAGGACATATAAACCTTCGACGGAAATGATGGCCATTAGCTCGTGTCGGGATCGAATCCACGCCTCTCATATTCGTGTCAAGGGTGCCGACCGATTACAACTTATCCACCTATTTTCTATCGTCAATACTCAGTGAAGGCTTATAATGATATTTTAATCGGTCAGCACCCTCATCGTGAAAATAACTGGTGTGGGTTCGAGTCGCACACATACTAATTTCAATTTGCTTTTCCTCTGTGTTGAGAGTTGGGTGTGAGAGGGTTATGCGCCCTAATATCAGACAATTTTCAATAGTGAGAAAGCTTACAATAATATTTCCAGAATTTTCAGTCGTCACGTTTCTGAAGATATATATGCAGAGACAGAGCGAGAGCATATATAAATATATTTCACATCTGTGTATGGATATATATGTGTATGTGTGTGTGTGTGTGTGTGTTTCCAAGGCGACTGCAATACCCAGTCTAATCTTCAGATTATATTAGAATAATAATATTTTTAATAAACGAAGCAATAAATCTTTATTTGGCTTAAACTAAAAGTAATAAATTTGTTGCTACAGAGATACTTAAATTTCCAATAGAGAAAAGCATGCTAAGTCATGAGACATTTACTAGATGTTAATATTGTCACTATTTGAATAAGAAATAGCTATAGTATAAACTACAAAATCATAAATATCAAATCTCAGGTAGATACTCCATAATGTCTTTCTAATAACATTTTTAAAACAAAACATCCAAACGCTGATTACTAGCAACCAATAATGGAAGTATAAAAATTGCAGAGGTGAACAATGAGAATATGATTGATGATTTTAAGGTGAAACTACGAGTACACTTTCTGATACCTACAATGATACCTACAATAAAAACACCAGGAAACGTTTTATCTTACATTGGATATTACATTAATAGTGGAACAAAAAAGGCAGAAAAAGAAAATTGAGATACTGACCTCATCCTTACACCCATTTCTCAAAACATAATAGGAAAACCTGAAGATCACGCTGTATATATCTTTCTGTCGTGATAGGTAAGAACATATAAAACCCTGTCATAAATATAGTTCAGAACATAAAATATATATGAGCTTTCGGTTGCCTAATACAGTCATGTACGTTTCAAATCTCATTAAAAATGACATGGTAATATCGTAAACATAAATAATCAACTTGAATATGCAAACGGTCTTAAATAAATTGTAGCATATTAAATAGAAGATAAAAAAATTATTTCAGAGGAGGGAACTACACAGAAAATCTGCATCGTATCGCAAACGCATTGTTCATGTATGTACACACACACACATACATTCACACACAAACACACACACATACACATACACACACACACATACACATACACACACACACGCACGCACATGCACACACAAATCTATGAATGTGCGTGTGTATATATAGACGCGTGTATGTGCATTTGAGTATATGTATATATATATTTTTGTCTCTATGTAATTATGTATGTATGCGTATATATATATATGTATATACACACATATATATATATATACGTATTAGGTATATTTGTGTACTTTTATATCTGCATACATATATGATTGTATAGATGATTATACCGACATGCATATACTTCTATATCTGTGCATATCTATGTACGTGTGTGAGTGCGTGTATGTGTGTGTGCGTGTGTGTGTGTGTGTGAAAACTATAAAATCGTAATACAAAAATGAACAAACAACATACAAATATACCAGCCACCATTATTGATGATGCAGAGATAGCTTTAAAACATCATTAAAACTGACATGGTAGAATCGCTAACACAAACAAAGCAATCATTATGGTTAAGTGAACTGTTTTAAATAAATGGTGGCACATCATAAAACAATGAAACAATACGAGGCTAGAGAGTGCTATACGTTTACCAAAATTCTACTTTTTTATTTTATAAATTGATTCATATATTTGTGTATTTTTTATATGAATTTCCTTTATTATGATGTATACATTTATATATGTGAACGGTATATATACAGATACAGCTAGCATCAAATCATGAAAGACCTTCATATATTTGAAGTGTATGGTATATCTGTTCTATAAAGATCGGTATCTCACATATTGCAGACATACTCCGCTATTTTCATAGCATGTCAGGTATATTTAAGCAATAAACTGCTGTTTTTTGTATTTATACGCAAATAGAAATTGTTGCAGAAAACAGAGTGAAGGGCGGAATGAAATGAAACGTATTAGAGGAATATGACAACGATTAAGTGAAGGATTATAGGGAAAAACAAGAGGCAAAGTAAAAAAAAAATAAACATTGCTTTAAGGAAAAGTACAGAAAATTGGAACGTGACTTGCTAAAGTCGACGCTTACAATTGTTTTGGCCTTCTAACACATGTACAGAAATATTGGTTTCAAATTTTGACACAAGGCTAGCAGTTTCAAGGGAAGTGGGTGAGAGCCGATTACATGGACCCCATTTTTCAACTAGTACTTATTTTATCGACTCCGAAGGATGAAAAGCAAAATCGACCAGATGGTGAAGGCGGACGAAATGTTGTGAAGTATTTCGCCCGGCGTGCTTACAATTTTTCCATCTCGCATGTTAAGAATTGTTGATTTACAAAGTATATGTTGTTCATGATTTTGTAGTTACTTCATTTGTTTCTTAAATCGAGTTAGAGAAAGCTATATAAATTATGACTCTAATAGATAGGAAAAATAAGTCAGACATATATCCGCCGTTATGCTCTAAAAGAAATGATAGCAAAAGAATCCTCAGACAAGTCAAGTTATTGATTTTTAATATAACAATTTTCATGCATGTAGTAATCTCCACTAAAATGCCCTGTACCGAATTATAAACAGAATATTTATTTATACAGGAACATAATTCAGTTGATGATTAATATAGACACTAATGTATCAGCTTCTTAGTAGGATTGCAATATAAAATTTAATATTCACTCATCGTTTTCCATAGAAAAGCACACACTCTCACACACCTAAACACTCACAGGTAGAAACATACATACCTACATGCATACATACGTACATACATACATACTTACATACAGACATACATACATGAAATATTAAGAAGGAAAGTAATAGATATGTAGACAGATATTAATATAGCTATAGATATAGATCTTAGAAGTGGAAAAACTTTTGGTTAACTCCTATGGTTCACGGATTCAGTAATAGCTATAGGGATATCTTTGGACCCATCCAACGGAACATATCCTCTCCCTCCACCACAGGAATTTAGTCATCATTCGAACTATGACTTCTAAACTCACACTGGGCATCGATCGATCGATCTATTTATGTAGTTATCCCTCACTCTATCTCTCTCTCTATCTATCTATCTATCTATCTATCTATCTATCTATCTATCTATCTATCTATCTATCTATCTATCTATCTGTTCCTCTCTCTCTCTCTCTCTCTCTCTCTCTCTCTCTCTATCGCCCTCTCTCTGTATATATA
>NC_068995.1:54106160-54112606 GCF_001194135.2 Octopus bimaculoides | reverse complement strand
ATATATATATATATATATATATATATATATACATATATATATATATATGCACACACAGGCGTACATAATTACATATATGTATACACACGCACTCACGCAAACGCACACGCACACACACATGCATATAGACAGATATTACAAATTTAGCGTCAGTCGAAACTTAGAGCCACAGTCAAAGCGAATTTTAGAATAATGAGTCTAGTTTTATTATTGTGTAGCTTTCTCTGTCAGTAAATATTCTGTATCTATTCTCATATTCTCTTTGATAATTATATTAAAGTAACATATATACATATATGTGTGAATATGTGGGGAAGAGAGAGAGAGATATAGATGAGTGATAGATAAATAGATTTTGGGAATGGTGATAGTTTCATTCATAATTATTACCCACTGCAAGTGATTTATTGTGTTTCTAGGTAATGCTTACTATTTCTTTTGCTTCATTACCTCGTAGCTATTAAATAGAAGTGGCATCTGATGAAAATATGCTCTGTAATTGACCGTCACCCTGTAATGGCAGAGTATTATTTCTCGTGAGATTTAGTCTCATGTCATTGAATCATAACAGTGTACGTATCTTTGTAGACATATAGAGAGTATAATTTTGGTCTATTTATTTTATAGTATTTCGTGAGTTCAAATAACAGCATGTTATATTTCCTTTATAATTGCTTCATATGCTGCTGATTGTTTTTGTTCAAATCTGTGAAAATCAGGCAAATCCAAGAGAAAAGAAAATCGAGCCGTGACCATCATGTTTCGTTCTGAGAAAGAGTATACGAAAGTCAAAAACATTATTTATAAAAGGTTCCCTTGGTTTGATAGATGTGTGCAATTTTTAGAGGATTTGCTCATCATTTGTAGCAAATGGGGTGGAGACTTGCACAAGGTCCTTGCTGGTTGAGTATGTAAAATTCAAACTCTCACACATAGTTCAAATCAATTACATTTTCAAGGTGAGTTTTAAGCACGGAATATCTACATTGTAATATGTTGGTGAGTTTATCAAAAGCTACATTGTTATTTTTGAAACCTGAACAGCATTCAATAGTCATGTGTGTGTGTGTGTTTGTGTATAAATATCAACACACACAGGCACACACACACACACACACACACACACACACACACACACACACACACACACACACACACACACACACACACACACATACATATATATATGGATGTATGCATATATGTAAGATAATATCCAAAGCATGCACATACACACATACAGAAACACCAGTCACCTGTCTTTAATTAGAGGTCACGCAATATGTAATGAAACTACATATCTTTGAATATCTAATTGATTGTCTTAGTAAGAGATTCCGATGTTGGCTTTCGCTTCAGTTTTAAGCTAAATTTATAAACACAATTGCCTACACGTGATTTGCAATACGTTTGTACTGCCTTTGACTTCTTTAATGTACGAGATAAACAAACGAAACTCTTATCTCTTTCTTCATTTAGTATGATACAATAGGCAAGGAAAGGTAGATACATATACATATTACAAGCAACATACATAGGTATAGAGTATAATACTATTATTCATGAGATAATAGAATTCTTAGTTCATAATTTTAGCACTTATTTTTGTCTTTGTAATTCACGAAATGGAGAAAAGAAACACTTATTTTTTTCCGCATCGTAAAATAGAGATAGAAATATACATACGTAGATATTTTGGTAGCTGGCTACCTAGACACATACATACCATAATATTATTATTTATCAGATACAGCATTTCGGTTTTTTTTGTGTTTTTTTTTTGGTAATTTAGCACTTACTTCGTCTACTTTATTGCTCAAAATGAAGAAATGGAACACTTATGATGTTTTTCAGAATAAATTGCTAATAGAAATATAGGTACATAGAAACATAGGTAGCTGTTGAGACAGATGCTGAGATAGATAGAGACATAAACACATTCATACATGAATACATACATACCTGTTATCACTTATCATATTTTGCACTTTGTATTCGATAAATCTATTGTTGGTATAAAACATATATAAAAAAATCAAACGTATCTTTTAAGATTCAAGGAGAATTATGGAAGTCGGGATTGACAAAAAGTATACGTTGAAATTCGACATCTCAGATATAATCGTATGCAGGTAGTGGAGCAAACTGATGTATTCGTTCTGAGGAAGTAAAAGAACTTTTCAAACATTTGCAATAATATTTATTCTCGCAGATGAAGGGTCAATATCGTAATGATATATTTCTCATCTCCCCTAAGGCATACGAACTCATAAACTCATGAATTCTGCTAAATTAAAAAAATAAAACAAACTCATTAAGTACGTGTCTTTATATAATTTCATCTTAATAGTCTGCAGTTAAAACTACCTGCGGTCATTTCGTTTTGTCTGTACGCAACGGTCTTAACTCTTCTCAGATTCCACTTATAACAGAACTTGCGTTTGAGAATAAACTAATCATTTCTCAATGATAACAACATAAAAACAAAATTAATAATCATAACAACAAAGACAACACTAGAATCATCAACATCATCAAAGAAGACAAAAAATATTTCGTTCTAATTTAATACAAGGCCAGGAATGTTGATAGAAGAGATCAAGTCGTTTATATCAATCCTAGAATCTGTGTACTACTTATTTTGTTGGCCCCGAAAGGATGAAAGATAAAGTCGAACTCGTGGCAACTGAACTCGCAACAAAACATGCCTAAAAAGGACATTAAGCACTTTTTCTGACGTACCAATGGTTGGGAGTTCACCAAGAGTAACTAGATGTATTCTTCGCAGTTTCAGTGAGGCCAACAGAAATAGTCTTTTAATAATAATCTTCAAACCTTAAAGATCTATAATTTTCTGAGAGTATATTTTCTTTCTGACAACTAGAACACACAACCTAATTCACTTTCTTTCAATACAAAAATTCTTACACACCTCAGGATATCGAGCTAAAATTATCACCTTACATATTCAAAATCTTCTATTTTCTATGAATTTACATATTCTTCTAGCTAAATGAACGTGCAAAGGCTTATTCTCTTTTGTCACCAAGAAAATCTTTGAAGTACTTCAGTCTGTATTTGTATTCCCGTAGCACTTAAAATTCAAAATCCAGAATTGAATTCGACTTAGAAATTAACCATTACAGTTCAACAGTTGAAATTTTAACAAGTTAATACACCAAAAGCTGTAAAGCGCAGCCGATACAATAACAACCTTAAAAAAACTGATAAGCACTTCCACAGCAAAATACACAGTTTAAATACTGTAAGCGCAGTAATGATGAATATATTTACCCATTTCTCTATTCGTGATGACAAATGCAAAGAATATTTGAAACAAAGTAAGTTTGTCAATTCTTCTCATGATGTGATGTAAAACTTTTAAACACCTCTAACGGCCACTATCGAACGGCAAAATACACCTGTTAAATGCTGTAAAGACTGCAACGGTGCATATATTTATTTTATCAACGAAGACTGGTAGAAACTGTAATTGAAACTAACTAGTTGCCATGCCTTGCTTCCACTATTAAATCAATCTCCACTTCCTTATATTCTTTTCAGATGTTGATGCAATGCAAGAATTCTCGAGGAATGGGGTTAGTCGATTACATTGACCACATCGGTGGAATTTGAAGACAGACTGTAAAGGCGGACGAAATCATGTTAAGCATTTTGCTTCACGTGCAATGCCTGCAACATATTTTGAACTTTTGTTGACCTTCACAACTGTTTCAGCTATAATATGTTATTGGGGTCGTCCTTCAATTACCTGAAGAGGCTCTGATTAGCAGCTTTACTCTTTGTAGACCCTGGGGCGACTTTTAGGCTAATTGTGTGAGGAAATCAGCAGTTACAACGGGGGACACGGATAAGCAGCGTAAACCTACCATGCTGTCATCCACTCACTTGCTTCTTTGTTCATATTGGATTCAGAGTGTGATAGGCCAGAGCACACAGCACTACGCCACAGTGAACGATCTCGAACAAGATCTTCACAAATAAACTCCTCTAAGATATACAGTTTCAAGGTTGACTTGAGTATGTCTTTGTATCTCATTTTTGGTCAACCATGGAAGTTTTCTTTGGGAAGTCTGAAGTTGATCATGCCCGCTACATGTCCACACATGTGGATAGAAGGATTGATGGATGGATGGATGGATGGAATGATCGATGGATAGATAGATAGATAGATAGATAGATAGATAGATATATAGATAGATAGATAGATAGATAGATATTTGTAATGTAATATGTGATACTAAAGCCTGATAAGTCACTGTGTTTCTCTATGTCTGTGTGAAAATTTGAAATCAAAATATTTCTCGTTTGATGCAGAATGTAATATCCCAAATATTACAGTTAGATAGGTTATACATACATGCATACATGCATACACACACACACACACACACACACACACACACACACACACACACACACACACACACACACACACACACACACACACACACATGTACGCTTCGTTTCTTTAAGTGTAGTATTTTAAATGCATAGAGTTGGGCCATAGATATTCTTCGTGACATTGGGCAGCATCATTTGTTTTTGTTTAATGCAGCAATTGAACAATTTTTGTCCCACTGAGTATCCGTTATGAATTTAATACACAGTATACAGCGAAATAAAAATAAAAAATGAAATAAAATAACCCTATTAGTAATCTGAAATTCTCATAATGAAGGAAATATCAGGCGTAAAAGGATGAAAACCTGCAGGGAATAAGTCATTCGTTAATATTAGCGATATATTTCAACGCTGACCTTGGGGAATTTCATGTTAACATGATAAATATATTTCGGATAAGTTTATGGACGAGGTTCTCTGCTTAACGACCGAGATACATAATTTAAGTTAAAATATCTCCTTATCTAGCAAGCCTTTCACTAACTTTCAACGCAATATATATATTTCAAGAGTAGTTAATCAATACAATATGGAGCTTTGTCTTTCACTTATTTCAACTGATTGTCTTACGGTATTACTAATCGCCACCCGCCATCTACCGCTCTCTCTACTACTGTTAATCTTCTCCCTCTACGTTATCTTTATTTATCTGCCACTATGTATGCCTGATTGTATTTGCAAACGATCACACACACAGACACGACCATATGCTCGTATGTATGTGTGTTTGTGCGCGTGTAGGAGTGACTGGGAGAGGGATGAGTAACATCCCGTGCGTGTATATCTTCTGGTATAACGAATATGCAACACGCATTTTCAGACAACATCGAACAGAGAATAAAATTCGATTAATTTAGAGGATGGAGGAAACTACATCACAGTTCGAATATATTCACATCCAAATTTTCGTTTTCATGTTCGAGTCTATTTTACGTGAATGCCTTCAACTATGAGTGTATTCGCCATGATGAATGCCTCAGCGACACATCACATAAAAGAATTGTGCTAAAATGAGAGCTAGAGGCAGAGTTGTATACGAAAGGGAAAAAGTTATGTAAAAAGAGAAATTTAGAAGAGGAGAAGAACAGATAAAAAGTGGAGGAAAAAGATAAAGAGACTAACCTCTTGTGTAAACGACGTGTTATATAAATGATGTTCTTGTCGTTGATCAATAGGTTTGTGGTTGGAACTTGTACAAATGTTAGTTGCAGGTTTGAAAGTTAAGAGTAATTTTCACAAAAGATAATTTGGTAAATTCGCTCAGTCGTTATCTGCAGTGAATATAGGCGCAGATATGATTTGTGGGTAAAAGGTTCGCTTCGCAACCACGAGACATCAGATTCAGTCACACTGCGCAGCACCCAAGGCAAACGTGTTCCACGATAACCCAGAGCTGACTAATGCTTGGTGAGTGAATTTGATAGAAGGGAATTCCGAAGATGTCCTTCGGATATACATATGTGTGCGTGCATCTGTATATGTTACACCGCGCCACAACCGCATGACAACTAGAATTGGTTTATTTACGCAGATTTAAATTACCGGTTGGGCTAAAGAAATCGATTCAGTAAATAGGAGACTAAAAAAAATGATTTGTGAGACTAAAAACCTTCAGGTTGGTGATGAAGCATAGCTGTAATATAATGCATATAACATGTAAACGGTAAAAGTAATGTACGATAGTATCACCCCTCCCTCTCTGTCTCTCTCTCTCTCTCTCTCTCTCTCTCTCTCTCTCTTTGTGTATACATCTGCCATACTACCATCCTCAAAGACTCCCATCATCGACCCTATTATATCACTAGCTCCTTTACCTGCACTTCTAGCAACCTCATTTACTGCATCTCCTGCTCTTTCTCTCCTCTTCTCTACATCGATTAAACGGGACGCTGTTTCGAGCCCACGTGTATATATGTATATATATATATATATATATATATATGAATACACACACACACACATACACACACATACACACACACACACAAACACACACACACACACACACACACACACACACA
>NC_068995.1:54093896-54106138 GCF_001194135.2 Octopus bimaculoides | reverse complement strand
TATATATATATATATATATATATATATATGTACAAGCACATATATATGAACATACATACATATATAAAATACCCTGTTGATGTTTAAATTCCAATGAAGAAGCCTTGGATCTTAGGTTAGAAAACGACCCTTTCTCCATTGTTAAGAAATCTTGAAAGAAATCTGAATTGTGACAATCATATATGCATGTACACACACACACATCCAAATTCAGGGATAAAATGTTGTAAAATCCAGGTAACATGTTTCCCACCAAACAGAGCCTCGGAAGTAATAATTACTTAACGAGGGGTACATCAGTAGGTATTCATCAGGCCAGAGATAACTCAGTTAAATTGTTATATTTTTATCAATGGATTTCGAAGTTCACTCGCAGGGGATTTGATCGAAAATTGGTGGAAAGCACAGAGTTAGAGAATAATACTATTTATATAAACACAGGTAAAAGGGTTGTGTCCTGAAATAAAATACTAGTTCAATAACCAATGGAGCCAATTTATTGAGATGCAGAATGACATCAAGGTAAATTATACAGTAGCAGCAAAAAGGTAATGACATGTTTAGAATACAATAAACGTCGACGGTAATTAAGGTGTGAAAGTGGACAAAAGTTAGATTATAAGACATAGAGAAATGCTGGATAAATACAAATTATTCGTTGCAGTATGGAAGGACCACCTAGAGGTAGTGTAGTTGTTTAGTAAAGTATTAAGGCGCCATCTTGTAGATTTAAGATGGTGGAGTGCAATTTCTCTTCCTCATATTACTTTTACACATTCCCTTAAATAGCTTACTCTTTCATCTTTTTTTAACCTTCATCTTGGTCTTATACTTATTTTCTTGTGGTACTCCTCTCTTTCTCGTGCATCTGTTTTCTTCTTCCACTACTTTTCTTCTTCTTTTTCTTCTTCTATTTCTTCTTCTTCGTCTTTTTCTCTATTCCTTCTTTTCTTCATGTTGTTCTGTTTTCTCTACTTCTTTTCCCCTTCTTCTTCGTCGTCATCAGCTCTTTCTACGAATTCCTATTCCATCTTATCTTCAATCTCGTTTGTCTTTTTCCTCCAATTCGTCGTGGTCTTCCACTGCTTCTTTCTCTCCCCCTCTTCCCTGTCCCGTTCCTGCTTCTCTCACCTATTTCCTTGCTTTCCCCTCCGTGTTTTTCTTATCTCATAGCCATTAGTTCTAAAACTGATCACTTGCTGTATTAGAAACCCGATTCATTGATGCCATACTATCAAATCCTGAATGTTCTTAAACTTCTATCGCCTCTTCAAGTTTAGGGCTTTATCTTCTCCCATTTCTTTCTTTCACATACCTGCATTCATAGAAAATTGTATTAACTCCTTTTGTTCCAACTGCCTCTCTTTGTGGGCGTTAACTTAATTAGATTTAAAAACATCCTTTAGCTAATTTTAAGAAGTAAGATATATAAAAACTGACATACACATACACGTGTTTGTGTATGAAAATGTATATAAATATATATACATATATATGTATGTGTGTGAGTGGGTGGTTGTATTATTTGTGTGCCTGTCGGTATGTATATGTGTGTGTATATACGTATGTTTATATATATATATATATATATATTGATAGATAGATACATGCTTTCATACGTGCATACAACTATATATGAACGTGTGTGTGTGTGAGTGCATGATATAAATAACATGCATATGCGTAACACATGTGAAACGATGATGATCACTGTCACGATATATATGCATGGCTGTATTTTAATTTAATGTAGTACAGTTAAAAGTAAAACACAAAAGAAATTACTGTGAAAAGAGGAACAAAATTAAAATACAAAATATATGAGAACAAATCCGCATTATGGAAAAAAATAGAAAAATATACTCCGGAATGAAACCTTACCGAGAAACATTCATATATCTTTTTTTTATATATAACATCAAACGATATGATACATACATAGTATACGCATGATGTAAATGCATTTCCCTACTGCAGTTTCGATTTATCATTTTCATTTTAATCTCACGCGAAAATAGGACTTAGTTTCTTTAAAAAAAAAATTGATATATACTCAGGTGTATATATCAGTGTTTTTGTTAATCTCTACAAGCTTTGTGTTAATACGAGCGAGTGTGTTTTCCTTTGTATTTATGAGTGCTTGTTTTTGTGCGTACCCGATTGAGCTTTGATGTGTTCACTATTAGACATTAGTTTTCTGAACGAGTCTCTGTATTGCTTGTGTGATATGTGTATGCCTGTCGTCTGGTATATGAGTGTTTATACCTATGTTTGTATGGTTAAGGTGTTTTCGCATGAAAACGTTTATTGCTTTTTGTATATGAACATTTTGAAATTATTGTTTCGTGTTGATAACGGAAGAGTATTCAGTCATTGTTTGAGTTCTAGGCTTCAGGAATATAAGGAATTGAACTAAAAAAATTGGGATTTCGGGGCCATATTTGTCGGAAGTGTTTTGCTCGATCTACAATTATACGTGGAATTTGTTCGATTAAAGGCGGTGCTCCAGCATGGCCGCAGTCAAATAACTGAAACAAATAAAATAATAAAAGAATATCATTATATAGATTCAAAGCCATATCGGTAGGACTTTGAATCTATATAACGATTCATAATAATTATTTTTATACTTCATACGTCCACCTCAAATCACCCTTTCGAGGTCGATAAATAAAGTACCAGTTACTGGGGTGGGTGTAATCGACTGGTCCTCTCCCCCAAAATATTAGGCCTTGTGCCTAGAGTAGAAAGGATTATTATCACGTTGGGCAAGTTGGAAGAATCATTAGAGCATCTGTAAAATGCATTCCCGATATCTATTTCAACTCTTTATGTTCTGATTTCAAATCACGTTGATGTCAGCTCCGACTTTCATTTGAGGTCAATAAAAGAAAATACCAGTCAGGTGCCCGGGTCGATGACATTGAGAAAACCCTCTTCTCAAAATTAGACTTATGTCTACATGAGAAACTAAAATTATCCACTTTGTCCTCCTGTTCTCCTCACACGCACAAAATTGAAGAAGCACTAAATACTTACTTTCCTGAGTCCTTTAAATGATAACAGACAGCACTCAGAGAAAATCTGTGGACATGGGGAGAATTTCATTTCATTATATTCTGAAGATACATTTTTCCAAAGCCAAAGTCCTTTGCATCTTCTTCTGTCGATAAATAAAGTATCAGTCAAGTAAAGGGATCGATTTGATAATCCATAATTTCTTCAGAAATTTGGGGTGTTGCACCAGTGTTATAAATCAATATTTATATGTAAAGGAGATCACACATGATAGGTGTCAATAATAATAGACAAGCGATTTGGTCGATAATTGACCAAGATATCGATACAATATACTCCAAACTGAATTATATTTCTAATATAGATTCTATGGACCAGTAACACGACTAATTTGAATTCTATATTTTATATTGCAATTTATTATTATTTACTACACTTATTTGATTTACCGATATCGGAAAAAATCTGTGGCAAATTTGTGTTAGGAATGAGACGGAGAAATGTAAGAATATTATGTAATGTGAAAACATCTATTCCGGCATTCATTCTGCTTCTGCTCATAGTATGATTTTTTAATTATATTACTGGCGCGGCGTGATCAGAGGGAAGTTGTGGCATTTAGTATTTATTAGACGAACATCTTTGTTTTTGCTTTGTAATGTTATGACATTTTCTGTCTTTTGTAATAATACAATAGATGCTCAATATAACACTAAACTGCTGTTGTAGTTAACCTCGTTTCAGTTCTGATTAAGTAGAATTCTAATCAATGGTGTTCCAACAGTTATGACCAATCCATATTCTTCTGCTTCTAGGATTGCATTCTGTAATGTATTCTACTTTTCAAGGCAGCAAAAATTACTCCACACCCAGGACCCAAATTCCATTGATACTCCAACAAACCGAGCGACCACTTAAAATCAACCTCCCTCATCTACACGACATAATTCTGATACATTTTGCAGATGATGTGCAGTGTGTATTCCAGTGGTTTTGAGACTTTTCCAAGAAAGACATTTCTTAATATCAACAAACTCAAATGTCATTCAAAGTATGACCTTCTGACTACAATGCACTTGTTGTGTGCTCCCGCCACTTCCTGAAGCCTCCATATAATTCCTGCAAAGGGCCTTTGTCATACCTTTTCTAATCTTTTCAATGTCTTAAGAACGACTCCCTCCGATGTTCTGTGTTACATTTTGTCAACCCTAATATAGATAGATAGATAGATAGACAGACAGGCAGACTCACACAGAAAGAGAGACTGGGAGATAAATGATTTAAGACTGTTTTCGTTGTTATTTCTCAGGTTCGTTAAACACACAGTGAAGTATCAGGCTGAAAGGTAATTTTATATTGGTCACTTGATAAGTAAGAATTAGCAGTTAGTTCAGTCGGGTCATTCCCTATCGTCTTAAAAATGGAAGAACACATTATACGTAGTCTATGTAGAACTAAATTTCCAAAATTCAGTGTGGTTAATACTGGAGCACCTTTGAATATGTATCTTTAATTAGGGTTGATTAGAGGTCGATCTATATTAGTAATTTAGAACTACATTGAAGATCAATTTTTGTATTAAAACAGACAAAAATGCTGCAACACTATTAATTTCAAAATAAGTAACAAAAATATCTGCTAAGAACACTAAAACTCTAAATTTTCCTTCAGGTCACGCCGTGCCACTTACATAGTAACTAACCACGTGAGTGTATGATGTGTACCCCACCTGGTACTGAAATTAATGTGGTTGTTTTTGTTTAAGCTCAGGTCTGACTGCATTGAGAGGTGTTACGAACAACGGTAATCCAACCAGGACCATCCTCACATTTGTCCTACGTAAAGTGAAAGGGAGACCACATAGTCAAATGCTGTCTTCTCTGTACAGCTTGGCTATTTCTTAAGAGTGTTTTATTTTATATTTCTTGCGGTTTGATTTACCACATTGCAGTTTTATTGGTAGTTTAGTTGAAGAAGTGAAATATTGGATCTATAGAGTATTTAGATTTAATTTGGAACAGCCCAATTCTCCTCACGTATCCAAGGCATTTTGTAGAATAACAATGATCCGGACATCTGCTGTTATATCTTATGATTCAGTACCTTTCCGATAACCCAGAAGATTTTTATGTGAAAGTCGGATCATAAAATATTTTTGAAGGTATGTTTTATACATCAAGGGACATTCTCAGTGAAAATAGCTTTGTTTCAAATCAGAAACTTTGTTTCAAGAACAAATACCAATTTCCAGTGCAGTGAGGCAGTCAGAGTTCTGTTATCTACTCTAGGGGTTTTTGTTGCTATTTTATTTGTTGGAGGTGCTGAACTCTAAGTCGGTCCTAATTACTCGAAAGCCTGACGGAAGTCATTGCACAGTTGGAAATACCACGCTTTGTTAATCTAACACTATTATCTCAAATGTGTCCTCCTTGCTTTATGAGGTCAAAATGGAATTTGAGTGAATGCTGCTACTATTTCTCATTGTCAAGGCTCCTACACTGCTCGTGATAAAGTATTCCACTTTAGCTGGATTCAGTGGCAAAATACGTTGAAATGTGCTTTGACGTCCAGATGTGAAAATACATTTTCACTATAATATGTAAAAGCATGTATCTCGCCTCTCTTTTTAAAGAACCGTTTTCTTCCACCATTTTTAACACTATGAATAAGCTACGATTATCATTTTACTCATTCAACTTCAATGCAAGTCGATTTTAATGCAGCTTTTCCTCTATCTGAAGCCGAAAAAATATAACAAGTATTCAATAGACATGATATTTGGAGTTTAGAATTACAGCCTCGATTCAAACTAGCACAAACAATATAAAATACGAGAAATTCTCATTCTAAACTTTTCAATTCATTTTTTTAATGCTAAACTCATGCATTAAATAAGAAAAAATAAAGAAATATATTCAATCTTCCTCCAAGCAAATGGTGCAGCAAATGAAAATTTGAACATAACCACATTTGTAACAATATGATGTTTCTGGAAGCTATAGCTATCATTGAAAAATAAAGAATTTACTGCAAGTTTTACTGACAGTAGTTTAGTCTAAATCTCGACTAGCATTTACGCTATATATTATTTAGAGATATAACTTCGAAACTAAATCAGAAAATGTCTCACGTTGTTCATAACTAAACTTAAACAATCACTACAATGTATGAGTAGCTAAAGCAAAGAGCACAATATTAGCAGAGCAGACAATGGAATCTAAGGAAACTAAAGATGGTCTGTGTCGGACATGAGGCGTATAAACATTTACAAATTGGAAGGAATAAATTTGTCGTTAAGAAGGGGAATGGGATAATATTTTTGCAGAAAAGTTCATCACGGAGAAATGTGTTCCGGTGGTATTGATGGTAGTGAATGGATTAAATTAAATAGGAAGTCGCTCAAATAGGCATCTATGCATTCGGTGTCATCAGAAAATATAGCTATATATTCAAGGGTTCTGATCTAAACGTTAACATTTTCACTTCCTCGCAAGAAAACAATTTATTACACTATTGATCAGTATAATAGTATTAGGCCGGTATATTTTAAATCAATCTAATAATGTTATTCTTAGATTTCTATTGATTTATTTCATTTTCAACGTTTTATTGCTGCGAACATTAGGGTAATTTGTTAAATGACTGCAGATAAATTTGGCTTGTCAAATATCTTTCGATTTGCAGAGAGAGAAATGTGAAGTATTATTTAAGGCTTTAGTCAGGAAATTAAATTTGTTTTTATATTTGATATTACAAGTGTAAGTTGAGCTATTGCTCAGTACTTATTCAGTGTTTTAAAAACAAATCACTCGTGTGAGGCCCATTGATTTCAAGAAATATCTTTTCTTTTTATTTACTTGGGACTATAAGGTAAGTATTAAATTCTATTAATTTTCAGTCATGAATCCTTCCATCCACGGTAAACCGCGAGAATCCAAACAATGGTTGTATATTTATTCTTAATTCCAGTAGATACGAACGTGATTTTGGTAATCATTGTGGCGTTTCTTCTCCTTTAAGATGAATGTTTAGAAATAACACAGGATTCATTAGCAAAAGTTATTTTACGACGTCCATTATTTCCACATTGTTGTATCTTGTTAATCAGGAGCTCCTTAATACCAATGATAACTGTTGCTTCATTCACTGGTATAGCGTTGCTTCTGGCTGATGCGACTCAAAGATATTGATATGCTGGATGACTTAGAATACTTGATGCTAATGAACCCAGAGTATTATGAAAACATGATCCTCGTAAAGGACACGCTGCTCTCCAATGACGAAGGACAATAGCGTTTAACATATTCAAAATAATTCTTTATCATAAGTCCATACAACGAAAAAACAAGACTGAATTAATTGAAATGAACGAAAGATGTCACTGCGCATTATTCGAATGGAAAGTAAAGTGAGAAAGCCAGGACTGGGGGAAAACGATAGAAGCTTTTTCTCAAATTTCTGTATCATATCATGGGTTTAGAAACCGACTTGAAACAATAAAGTGAAAACTGTCAGGAAAGAGCACGCGTGATCACCATTGCAGCAGCAAGACATCCCGTTGAATTGCAAAGAAATATTGAATATAGTGGTTGCGTTGACGAACAAATTATAAATGCTGTCACAGCAGGATTGTGTTGGAAGCGAATGGCTAATAAAATTTACTTGGCGAAGAAATAAAAATTGCAGCCTAGTTTAAAATTGGCTAATAATCGTCAAGCACATTTCTCTCAGTCGTAGTTTTATTAGGTGATTTAAAATTAATACTCATGGTAATCTATCGATCGGAAACCCCGCATTCTCATAACGGGTTCTGCAAGGATTCTCGACCAGTTTATTGGAAAGTCAATAGGAAAAGCTGGATAGCAAAATCTGTATTTGCGCATTGGTTTAGAAATTATTTTATGCCACGAGACGGAAAGATATATTTCTTGGAATTTTGGTGTTACAATGTTTAATTATTGACATTTTTCTCTGTCTGCTAGCTGTAATCGGTGATTTATGCCAAAATTTTACTTTAGTACTTTTACCATAGACTACATTACTGCTGTAGCTTGTATCATCAGCATTTAAAGTTACAACTAAGTAAAATATATTTTGGGGAACGTTATAACAAAATATATTACGGAGATTTGGTAGGTAGAAATTCGTAACGTACAAATAATGTAAGGCAGCGAATACGGTAACTGCGCGACAAAGTTGGTAAATTTGAAGATGCACTTAGAAGGTCCGTGACAATATTCATGAAAGAATTCTAGTGTAATCCATGTTTAGGTTACATATATGATGTGAATTTGATGATGGATATCATTTACTGCTGTAAAGGGCATATGTTGACAGTAGATGATATATACGGGTATGTGCTTGAGTATGCACGTATTAGCTGTTTGGAAGTTTGCAGACATATTGGTTAAATAGATGCCTATCCTGGCCGTGATAGCCGCAAATCAGTGATGGTGATAAAATCTTTATTCTGTTTTCCAACTGAACGTTAAAGTTTAAAACATCATGAATGCTTGACACTGGTGCTTTAATCAAGACATTGTCGTCTATTAAACGCCGAATCTAACGTGGATATTATCTCCGTAATTTTCAACATTCAAAAATAGACAGCAGTGTTTCTGTCTTTTCTACTGCGGATTTAATTAAAAATTGTTTTTGTTTGTTTGTTTCTTTCTTTTCCTTTAATCTGCATAACCTTGAGACGTGCTAAGACAGAAGGGAAGAATGGCATTAAACAAGATCAGAAGTGATATAAGGCAACATCTGAAGCAATATGGACAGTAAATGTTTTTAATGCGGATGTTTCTGAAGCATTAAAATAGTTTTATTTGATATCATGACTTATACCCTGAAACATGTAGACACCACGCATCCAATGCAGCTTATATAGGACAAGCTTCCACTCTCTTAACGTCGTCTAATTACCGGTTTCGCTTAATGAAACAAGCGGCTACATTATGGTGCCATATTCTCTACAGTTTCATATTTATCATCGCTAATGAAGGACCGTTATTCTTGTATACTTTTCTGAATGCACTCAACAAACAACTGCATATCACAGGATATAAGAGTGCATTTTGGGTAGAATAATACTTTATGCTACAGAATTCAAACTACTATTGCAAATAGTGTCACAGTACATCCCGTGTCTTACAAAATACGGTTTCTTCATTGCAGATACTTCAGAAAATATACTTTTTCGTACGACATTAGATTAAAGGCAGCATGGACGTTCAATGTGCTTCAATTAATTAATGGTGCATTATCCGAAGACACTGCAGCCTTTATGTTACCATTATCGTTGAAGTATTTCAAGGAAGCTGCAATGAGAAAAATGGAATCACAATAAATATCATTGCCTAAAAGTATTGATTGTCTAACAACTTATCTGGAGAGTCCAAGACGTATCTCAGCTTCTAAGTGGTACTCTTAGATGAAGACTAAGAAGCTTATAACTAGTCACAGAATGTCATTAATTTCTTGAATTCTTCAGAAATGCTACTTCAATAGACAAATAATGAAGGTGAGGTTATTGTTATGCTTTTCAGATATCGACGCCTGAACATGTTTTGAGAAATCGTTGAAGAAAAGAGGCGATACTTATAAGAAATGAAGCGACATGTAATTGAGCAGTTTCGAACCCCGATAAACAGCGATATGTTCGAGTACCAAGGTCAATCGGAGTAGATTTAACTTCCCTTTTAAGTAGAAGAGAATTTAAGTGCTTTATTGTTAATTTAATCCTTAACGATCAACACAGTGCAATGGACAACCTGTTCATACCATCGGGATTTACTTAGAACAGCACCCTTTCCACCGGAAATGATATTTTGAGGTACTTTCATAAATTTGATTTCAAATATTGGCGCAAAGCCATCAATTTCGGTGAAGGTAAGTCTATGAAACTGACTCTAATGTTCAACTGGTATTTATTCCATTGATCCCGAAAGTATGAAAGGCAAATTCGAATTCTACGGAATTTGAACTCAGAACGTAAAGACGAACGAAATACCGTTAATCGGTTTTCTCGGCGTGCTAATGATTCGACCAGCTCACGGCCTTCAGGAACTTTCATAATTTTTAAATGAAAGAAATTCAACAATGAAAAGCACCAAAATGAAAATGTCCATGTATAACCGAATGCAATGAAACGTCTAGAAGAATTCACGCGCAAACATGATCAACCACCCATATATACATACATACATATACCTATGGAGAGATAGAGAGATAGAGAGGACGAGGGAATCAGAGAGAGATAGAGAGGACGAGGGAATCAGAGAGAGATGAAGGTTAAAATGAAAGAATTACCAATATACAGAAGATATATACACAAAGGCACATAAACATAGACACTGGCATGAATGTTTATGTGAAATATTCATATACTTGTATGTGTGTGGGTGGGTGTAAGTGTGTGTGTTTGTGATTTCTGCTTATGCGTGTTTCCAGGTATGTAGGTGTATATATATATATATTTATTTAATACAAGAATTGCGTAGCAGTGAGTCGATGCTTGTGCTGCAAAGCTAAAATTGGTGCCAATATATTTTGATCTTTGTCTAGCTAGATTTAATCTTGTCATGAACCGAATATAAATTTCCTAACTTATATTTTATTTCCATATGAATTGTTCATTGTCTTTCTGCGCATTAGGATTAAATAACATAGATTAAAGATAAGAAAATAATGACTGTCTTATTAAAGATAGGAAAATAATGACTGTCTTGTCACAATATCACGGTTTATATTCTGATAGGATTAGCGACGTCTACAATTAGCTGTTTTACCTGACTAATCTATTAGATATTATATATAAAAATAAGCATTGCGCCATATTTTAGATATTGGTTTTGTTGAACTAGTGAACAAAATAATTTAGTCTGTAGGAAATACGCCCATAAGTTTGTAATTAGCGTTGTCAAGTTTTCTACCAAGCAAAGAAAATGAAGAAAGTTTATATACTGCCATGATGGCTGATTAAGTCTGGTTATTTTATTTGAGCAAGCGAATCAAATGGAATTGGTTACATTAAGAACGTCTCACATACATTTGACAAATATTAAGCAATGTTTTAGAACATTTTGGGC
The DNA here is from genome assembly GCF_001194135.2 of Octopus bimaculoides. Lineage (NCBI taxonomy): Eukaryota > Metazoa > Mollusca > Cephalopoda > Octopoda > Octopodidae > Octopus > Octopus bimaculoides. The sequence continues at coordinate 54,095,030 of NC_068995.1, read as the reverse complement.
TATGCTAGTTAATATAACATAAAGAAGATATAGCTTGTCCCCAGTGATGGGCAACTCATTTCTACAGCTGAAGTAACTGGAGCAATGTGAAATAAAGTGTTTTGCTCAAGAGCACAACACGCAACCCGGTCCAGGAACCGAACTCACAACCTCATGAAATGTGTCATGAAATGTGTCATGAAATGTGTCATGAAATGTGTGGGTGACGTATAGCATGTGGTCCCAGCTTTGAAAGGAATTTTGACTGTTAAGCTCGTCTAGGCAGTACTGGTGATATACTCTCCACATTGTGCCAAAGATGTAGCGCTCACGGCATAAAGCTTCAAAGTTTTAACGGAGTCCCAGTCCTCAAGATCATTAACGCCCATAGTGATTTTAGCGAATGCTCTCTTTAATGATTCAATTCTCGTAATGTCTTGTTTTCAGTGGAGAAACTACAGAGCCAGTAGCATTCTAGGTGTGGCCTTACAAAGGAGAAGAAGAGAGTAATGATGACATATCGTTCTCTAAACCAAACATTTCTGTGAAGCCATGGAGTACTTGATTATGCCCGAAGAATCCCAACATGAATATAATCAGGTGAATTCGGCATATTTTTTATCAACTCCTTTAAACACATAATAGACTATTCCGTTCATAAGGGAATGAGGATTTACTTAAATTTATTCCATCAAAGAAATTCAGAAAATAAATTTTCAGTTTAGATTTATAAACAATTTATAAGGAAAAGTAGAATTTTAGTAACTAAAATGAAATTATACGTTAGTACAAATTTATTTATTTACTTATTCTCTCTATTTCTCAGCAGATAATTTCCTTTTTTTAGAAAATACTGCACCAATTTACATAATTACTCTAACTGAATTATTTTTCTAATCAGTAACTTTTTCAGTGTTTATTGCATTGCTTTGGGGTATAAAAGTTTCTTACACTTTTTTCCTGTGAGTAACGAAAAAGAATAAATTGCAGGAAAGCAAAATAAACAAAGATCTTCTTGCCAACATGTAACCCTGCGAGGAGTTGCATCTCATTTTTAGAAAATAGCATATAATATAGTATACATGCATTATATATATATGCATAATGTATGTGCACTATATAATATAGTATACATACATTATATATACATATATA
>NC_068995.1:54090124-54092901 GCF_001194135.2 Octopus bimaculoides | reverse complement strand
TGTGTGTGTGTGTGTGTGTGTGTGTGTGTGTGTGTGTGTGTGTGTGTGTGTGTGTGTGTGTGTGTGTGTGTGTGTGTGTGTGTGTGTGTGTGTTACTCTTTGCACGTACTACATCAGATTAACTTTTAATATATTTCATTTAAACAACAAAAAAGTCCTAGAAATAGAAAACATACAAGAACAGGAATATAGAGCTTAACCTTGTAGTTTATTTTTAAATTTGAATATATAACTATATAGCTCGTAAATGATGTTTTAAGCAATTCTATGTGACTTCCTTTGAATCTTCTCCGCCACATATTTCAATGTTAATCTACTTCAAACTTTTGTATTTTTATGTGAAAGAAATTTCAAGACAAGTCACCAAAATTCTAAAGAAATGTTATACCTGATATCATTCTATGTATGAAGTTTTAATATTCACTAAGAAGGTTTATCCTATAGCTACTGCTCCCTCAAAGTAAGCTTCTTTGAGAGAGCAGCATGGCAAAGGACGGGGATTTTTGTCCGTTCACTAGGAATTTAAAATCATTATCCTAGCATGCATCAGTCATCAATTGATTATAAAATCGTTCAACATAGGGAGAAAATGCCCTCATGATTTCTTTCAAAGCAGGATCAACCTTTAACGATTAGGAAAATTCTAACGTATGAAATGGAGAAACGGCATATTTTCAATTTCAGGAGTGGTAATATAACGTTTGAAAACACAATTGCTTTGTCACATGAATACTAGATGGCACAAAGCGATATCCAGTGATATGCATTAAGAAGTAATTTCTTGATTTCATAGCTGAAAAAGCGAAGCAATTCATGGATCCGTAGCTTAGCGACGTATTAATAAAACCTATTGAATTATTATTCTATCGTAAACTCAACATCGTTTTCACTAACATAGCGATCTCTATTCGCTGGACCAATCCAACGCTCATTTTGGACATAAATACTAGATTGAAAAATCTACTTATTTAATAATATGTTTAAGATCAGAAAGTATTTCCGCTGAGACCTCTATATTCAGAGGAATCTTGCAAAGGCACATTGCATGAGTAGTTTTATGATCAAATAAAAATAGAAAAATGTTATAATTTACTCTAGTATTGAAATGCGTTTCATGCGTCGAAGAACACATAATGACTGGTCCGCTGCCTATTTATGTATGAACCTGATAAAGATAAAAAAAAAAAGAATAATTCTCTGGCTATCAATGCTTTTTTTTTTTTTTCGTTTTCTTATAAATTGTAGAGTTAAGTATACTGTACAATACGAAGCATGACGCACCATTCGTGGTTAAGAATTTTGAACACTTCATCTAGTAATGGAAATCTTCATATACATGTTGTTGCACAATTACAATTATGGTCAACATAATGTCAATGTTTCGATTAAGCCCTGTCTCTACATACTTTGTATTTAGCAAGTTTCAAATGGGGTATTGTTTTAAAATATTCATTCCATTTAATCGATATTTCGCTAGAGAATACGAAATAATATAATTATGCCCCAAAACTTTAAAGTTATATATAGTTCTATATTTAAGAGATGGGAAGTTATGTACATTATTTATATTTGACGGATATTTGTCCTCATCTTGTTTGTTGTTAACACAACGTTTCGGCTGATATACACTCCAGCCTTCATCATGTGACTAGGGGAAATTAATAATAATAATAATAATAATAATAATAATAATAATAATAATAATAATAATAATAATAATAATAATAATAATAATAACATCGAAAATTATCTTAGGAATGAGAACCTAGATTCGAAATTTTCCCAAGACACCTGATGAAGGCTGGAGGGTATATCAGGTGAAACGTTGTGTTAGCAACAAACAAGATGAGGACAAATATCCGTCGAATGTAAATAATGTAAATAACTTTAAAGTTATGTTTTATAATTAGCAAAGAGTGGCAGCAGGATCACTAATTCTCTCTCTTCTGTATAGTTAACGATGATAGCAAACTTCTAAAATTGACCAAGTAAATTATATTCATGGAAAATAGAAATAGAAATCTCAGAAGTCAATGCTATTCTCGACAAATGAATCAAGATATCAATACTACAATGCACTCCATCGTTGAAGTGATACCTACTGAAGACGTCATAAGTCATTTACTTATAGAACAAATGTATGCGATGATAGACGGACATGTTTCTCCTTCATTCCGTCAAATTCTTACTGCTTTTCTCACTGACGGTGCCCAACTAGACCTACCACACTGTGTAGTCGACAAAATTAAAAACAAACAAGGCGCATGCGCGAAATAAAAAATATAACATGTCGACAATTTGCCCATCGCACACTGTATGTATGTATGTGTGTGTATTAGATTGCGACCATACTGGAGCACAGCCTTGTAGCAGTTTAACCAAATGAATCGATGAATCGACGCAGGATGTTTTCTTTTTTAATTCTAAAGGCTTGTATTTATTCTATTGTTTACTTTTACCAAACTGCTAAGTTACAGTAACGTAAAAACAGCAAAACCGGCTGTGAAGCAGTCGTGTGGGGACAGATATAGACAAATAGATATAAATCGATTTATATATAGGACAGGCTTCTTTCAGTTTCCGTCTCCCGAACCCACACACAAGGCTTCGGTCGGTCTGAGGCTATAGCAGTAGGCACCTGCCCAAGAAGACACAAGTGGAACTGTACTCAGAACCGTGTGGTTTGAAATCAAACTTCTCGCCCAACAGCTATGCATATATTTATACACACACACACACACACACACACACACACACACACACACATATATATATAT
>NC_068995.1:54076839-54090114 GCF_001194135.2 Octopus bimaculoides | reverse complement strand
ACACACACACACACATATATATATATATATATATATATGTATACATATATATATATATACACACACAGAGAGAAAGAGTGAGAGAGGCAATTATACGGATTATCAAGTTAGATATGTTAAATATAATGTGATAGTTATGGCATGAAACACAAAATATTTAAATATAAATATATGGATATTTATATTAATAGATCCAACGCACACAGAGTGCAAATGAATTAGACACTTTCCCTCCCTCAAATATTTGCCATTCCTTTTCCCAATTCCACTTCATTTAAATATCTGTGTTTGTACATGAATCTTATGCATGCTTTCAAAATTTACGTCTTCTAAATAAGTGAAGGATCAAGCACTGATTAGTGTAAATATATATTCTCGACACCATCGCACAATGTATATAATAATTTAAAATGAATAATTTTCCACTCATTGAAGTTTTACATGAAAGCGGGTATCAATTTTTGCTTCGTGAGCGGTCTCTATAAACATTCATGAGCATAAACATGTATGTATATGTGTATATATACTGATATATACATATAAATATTTTTGTATCTGTATATATATATATATATATATATAATAATAATAATAATTTTATATATACATTCATACTGATTTGTCTCTCTTTCTCATACTCATATATATATATATATATATATATATTTGCATATACACATACCTGTGTGCGTGATATGCATATGAGTATGTTTAACTTCATACAAGACTAGATAGCAACATAGATGTTTCCTGGATAGAACACTTATTTGCAGATCTATGTATTTTCTTTACTGAGCGAAGATGACTTTACCATATTGACTAAGTAAATAAGTTGAAGATATGTTTGGCCAACACTAAGAACTTTTTTGTTGTTGATAATCGGATAAGTATAACAGGAAAGTAACGTATTTCAAATCATTAGAGACAAACCTTATTTTGTAATTGTATTTAATCAGAATAGTTAACTGATGTTGAATAAATATATGCTCCCAAAAGAATATTCTTGTCAAAAATATTATCAAATGCATCTGTTTCTTTGCGACACACAATAGATACGATCATATAATTATGTCTGTCGTTTGGAGCCGAGATATGTTAAAATCGACTACGTGTGAAATATATTGACTGCCTTAAAAGTAAGTGAAACTTATATAAATGAATAAAAATAATTGAAATATTTTCAACACAAGAAAAGTTGAATCAAATTATAAATATATTCTATTGAATTGTTAATGTATTATCTGCTATTTCGAAAAGCATGCGCTGTTGTGTTATCGTTACTATTATTTCTCTTTATCACAGGTTTGTTGGGGCTCCGGGAGTCTTGCTGGCGTAGTGTGATTGCAACCTGCTGCGTACGGTATTATCTATCCGTTCTTTTCAGCTATCTCATACTTTCCTGCTTATTCTGACCGTGCCAAACAGGCAAAGCTTTTGCACTCTGAGAGTGCCCAGATCTAATGGGCACTCTTTTCCAATTCCCTTTGTATTCCCCCGTTTCCTTCTGATACTGTTTCTAAGGACCCAACTATAATTAGCATTATCTTTACCTTCTTCATTTTCCATGGCCAGGCTATTTCATACTTAAGAGTGTTGTATCTCTAGATTCTTTCACCTACCTTCTTAACTATTCGTGTGTCAAAAGGGCGCGCAGCATCAACTGTATATCATATGTTGTGCATATTGTCCACCACCACTTGGTCCGGTCTGTTATGCTCTAGCACTTGATCTGTTTGGATTGGGAAATCCGGCAGGATTTTGCTTGTCTCCGACTCCACCGTTCTGCGTCTTGCCTCTCTCTAGCCCCCACTGCTCGCAGAGTTTCCAATTTAGCACTTCCGCGACCTGATCGTATCGCCACAACTTGTGGTTTTGGGACAGTCTCGGTCATTTGTTCGTGATATGGGCAAAGGTTTCATCTGCTCTATTGCAGACGCTGCACAGCGAAGACACTTGCTCATTCCTAAGGGATCTATAATTGCCTCTTCTAATAGGCACAAACATAACCACCTTACGACAAGCTCTATGATTTATTCATCTCCCGCACACCCTCACCCACTTGATATTAATTCTATAAGCCTCGGGATTCTTACCCATTTTAATAATTGCTATGACGATACCACCACCCTATATATGTAAGTCAAGAGATAGCAATCATACTTTTCACAATTAATAATTAATAATTTTTGTTACGACACTCGTTATCTCTCTAGACACAACTTATGATGCATAGATAGACAACACGTCCTTGACATTTTATATAATTCCGCCAGCATTAAAATTTTATTAACCTTTCATGAATAGCGAATCGAGAACATAGAATATATACGTTTCTCTTTCTGAAAATTGTAAACAAGTTTCCTAACTTCTGGATTATCATGTATGTCCCTAATGAAGAAAGTGCGCATTCAGCACACATAGGTAACCTACTACATGAATATTTACAAGGAATTATCCAGGATTTCTTACTTGTCGTGAGTTCTAAACAAAACACTAACGTTACATTAGTATATATATCAATCATGTAAAATCAAGTATATGTCAAACAGAGAATGTGAGATATAAGATTAAGCATCAGAATAAAAATATCTGTGTTTAAATGTGATGTATAACAAGAAAAATTCAAATACATATCTTCCTTTTTTGCTGGTACTAAAATGGTGATTCCTCAAATCACCATTGATTTGAGGAATCACCATTTTAGTACCAGCAGAAAAAAGGAATATATATATTTGAATGGTTATTTGAGGAATCACCATTGAATTTTTCTTTATCAAATTTAAACAGACATTTTTATTCTGATAATCTTATATCTCACATTCGGTATTTGACATGTACTTGATTTTCATGATTCATATATATACTAATTCATATTTATAATGTATAATTTATAAATTTTAATTCTTAATATTACAAAGTATAATTTTTATTCATAATTTTTATTTTTTCTTACTTTTTATTCTTAATTTTTTATTCTTAATTTCTAATTCATAATTTTTAATCTTTAATTGTATTGCTTATTTTAAAGGGATGTAAAATTAGGTATATAATATTTTAAAGACCTTGACAGTATCTGGGTCTTTAAATTTTGAGATCTAACGATATATGGTGAAAGAGAGTGAAAGAGGAAACGAGAATAATAAGAAAAACAAAACGAAAGTTGGGAAACGTTAGCAAAGAGCAAGACAAAGAGTCTGAGAAAGAAATTAGATTATTATAACTTATTAAGATATATACTGAAATATTTCATTTTAACACCTGGAAGTAATATTTAAATATATTTTCATCATGATTTCTATTCTTTATCATACATCTAAGACCTTGATAACCTTTTTACCGAAAATACAAGATAGTTTTTTTTTCTTCCTGTAAATTAGTCAATAATGTGAGTTACTACATTTAAAGCTGATTTGATTGAATTAAACAGAAAAGAAAGCACCACTTTAAACCGTATGTTTAATGTTACAATTAAAATTGTATTATTGATTTGTTTCAGGTGTGGCAGATACTAAAGGGATTAACCAATTATATCACATTGTTCTTTTTTTTTTACTTCATTCACTTGTATGCTTTGCTGAAACAATCTCGTCTACTCTATTATACATCGATTAATGAGCCTAATTTGGTGAATCACATAATTTATTTCGCTCGTCTGCTAAAATTACCGGCAAATTCATTGTGCGTATGTAGCTTCTGCAATTAATGTCATGTTCTGAACGTTGTGCACGATACGCTATGGAAAGAAACACTCAAATTTGCTGAAGACTCATACGTTGTAAAATGAATATTTTACAGAACATTGCATGATGTGCCAAGTCATTTAATGCAGTGCACATTAGATTAGAGCTAATTGGACGTCATTACTCGCTGTAGAAATAACATACATGTTTAATGACTAAAATTATTTTAATTATTCCTGTAATTGCAGATAATAACTCCGGATATGTTTCGGCCATATTAACCCTTGTTAGCAAAGCATATATTCTACCAACTTGGCAAAATATTGTTTAGAAAAATGCTATACACAATACTATACATACGTCTGTGTAGCTATTATTCAGGCACATCAGTATTTATTAATATACACCAGCGTTTATTTAGTTAATGGAATGCGCATTGAATAGTTAATTAGAAATAATTGTGAGTTTGGAAAACAATGTTAATTAGTGACATCGTTTTACAAATAACTGTGAAAATTTCGGTATATTTCGATTGATTTACCGTAGGATTTTATTCTTAGAAACTGAAGTAAATACACAAAAGCTACACAATTTTGCAAAATATAGAAAAGATATTACATAGAAGAAATAATTATTGTTAACTTGTTTCGAACAGATTTTCGAAGAGAGAATTACATTATTTACACAAAATATTTACATTGGAAGTAGTAGTGTTGAAAATAATTCTAAAAGAAATGAACTTCTTCGACGAAGTCGCATGGTATATCCATATGCTACCATTCTTTTTTATTTGAAGTAGGAATAAAACTTCATTGGGAATACATTACACTCTGTCTAGTGGGTGTTGGCATGGTTGTTTGGTAATCAATTTTGCACTTCGTTTCGTATCCAGTTTCGTGCGTCTTTGAACCCAGAGTGTAGTAAGTCGAATAGCGTGTTTAAATAGCCACAAACAAATGAAGATTTTGCCCGTAGAGCCTAGTAGAGGGAAACCATGAGCAATCTTGCCATATCATTCTATTATTTTGTCTTCTCCCTTCTCTGCCCATTTTCCTGTGTTTGTTTGAGCATGTGCGTGTGTGCATGTGTGCACGTCAGTTTTGGGCTTTTGTCGTTTTTTCTTTTATTTTTACATATTTATGCTAAAATATCGGTGAAATCTATGCAGATTTATAATAAATCCGAAAAACAAAAGAATACTGGTACTTTGTCTCTGGTGGATGTTATGGTAGCGGTGGTCGTGGGGAGGTTAAAGTGTCTCCCGAAATATTTTACGAGCTGACTCTTATAAGCTACTCTCTTCGTTATTATCATCAACATTATAATAAAGCTGTCGTTCGCCTTTATACACCTGTAACAGAAAGATATCAAGTTAATAAAAGAAATACTATGTGAAAGGAATCGACTATACCCTACGTCAGAAATATAACATTGTGGAAGTATACTTGAAACAGATATATTAATTTTCGGTTGTATAGTCTAAGTAATATGCTGATTTGCACTCTTTTAGCACCAAGGCAGCTATAAAGCTTCACACATAATATATATTTATGCAAATATATATTAAAGAAGAAATACGGAAGAGCTGCTTAACTGGAGTGCTGTTGTGTGTCCGCACGATTGGTCAACAGAGTAGCGTTTGGACAATTTGTGGAATGGAAAATAAGACCCGCCAGAGCGTCAATGAACCATGGAGAGTCAACGGATTTCCGTGTATGTTACATGTATATTTTTATTCGCCACAACATGAAAATATATGCTACAAAGATACACATACATCTTTCTAGGGTGGTTTGAGATCTAAGCCGTTGCGATAGAATAACCAAGGGAATGAAATACTCAAATAGAGAAGGCTAGGATGTGTTGATCATTAAGTTAGTGACAAACGTTTGCACTAACCTTATACTACATCATTTTCAAAACGTGTGACTGGCCCTAAACAAGCCCTGAACACTGGAGAATATAGTATGCATGCGTAGACAACCGGGTTATAATATTTTCTATTGGACCCTCTTACGTGGAAACTAAAAGGTAGCTCGCCACTCTGCCATATTTGTATACATGTTGTGACTTATGACTTGTCAAATAACATCGGAGAAATTTTGGCTTTAATACTTCTTGGATCGATAAACTAAGTAGTATTCTTATCATGTGTTCAATTCGATAGAGTATGCTGTTGGTTTTAACTGATTTATCTATCTATAATATATTAGAATCACCATTATGGTATCTTTTATCTACGATACTAATATAAAAATATAATTTTATAATAGGACTGTCTAAGAGCATTAGTGCGATCATAAAATGAACTTGGTAAACAATAAAATGAGCGTTAGTGAACAAAACCAGCCAAAGATTTACCCCCAGAGATTCCGTCCAGCTCCAATTATACATTTAAAATATTGTAAGTATATTTACTTCAGTAGATTTATATAACTTTATAATATTACAATCATACACATTCTTACACACACACACCCACACATATCCCTCACACACATGTATATATATATACATACATATATATATATATATATATATATATATATATATATATATATATATATATATATATATATATATACACCCACAACCATATACACACACACACAATACATCAGAGACCAAGGAAGTTAATGGTGGTATGCGTCAAGAACATCAACTCAACAGAATTGTAAAGTTCGAAAAATAAAATGCGTACGTGAGTGTGGGTAGGTGTGTGTGTGTACATGTGTGTTTGCGTACATGTGAGTGCGCATGTGTGTGTGTCATTGCGCGTTTGTTGTGCAATGAACATTAAATTAGAAGATCAAAACACACACAGCCGAAGAGGGAAAGGTGAAAGAAAGAAAATAAATTGTCACGCGTTCAAAGTGATATAAGTTAAAACAAACTTACATATATTACCACAGAATACACATCCTCAATACATATACAGATATATGTGGGCATATATATATATATATGTGTGTGTGTGTGTGTGTGTGTTTATGTATACACATACATACATATGTGTATAATTATACATGAATATATATATACATATATATATTACATACATGTATATATATATATATATATATATATATATACATAGACAAGTATGTATATATATATACATATACATGTATGTATATATATATATATTCATATGCATGTATCTATGTATATATAAATTACTGACGCGTGTAGAATTTGTCTGCGCATACGATGTTAACTGGAACTGTGTATACAAATATATTCTATAGCATTCTAAGTATATCATTAGGACAAAGTAATGTTAACGCCTCAGTTAATTCTTAATGGAATTGGTCGCCAAGTGTACCTTGTATATGTCTACCAACCGATACATTTTGCTTAAGACCATCGTATCTGTGATTGTGTTGATGTTTAGCCGACTCTCCGTAGATTGAAAAAAAAATGATATTTCATCACTGATGAAATACCAAAAACAGAAGTCAAACTAATCCATCAGAGCACCCCTCATTATTTTGTCAACAAACTTATTGCAAATAGGTGTTATTATATTTGCTGTTTCCTCTTATGAATTTCAAACATCAGGAGTTACGGAATTACTTTTATAATAAGACAGCTATTTCTACAATAAGACGCACTGCACTAGAACAGAGTGTTGATGGGATATGTTTTGACTTACTCGGTACCTATGAATGCTCCAGCAATACCGCAGTTTGATGACTGACAAGATGAAGAGTTAAAAGTTATATATACGCTTCAATTAAAAACCTTCGAAAACGCTATAAAATACAGCACGAGCCATCGGCTTTTAGTGCGCTGCATTCTAGAGCAGACATAGTTGTGAATCGATAAAATTAATAACAGGACGTCTATGCTTTTGACGTTCATTAATAGATAGAGAGATAGAGAGATACGAATATGAGTTATATAAAAATGATAAAAACACATTCGTTCTAAAATGCTGTTATGAGGGATAGAAGACGGAGAGGGAACACGTAAGGGATTGCTTCATGGCTTGTTGAACTGTCGTCAGAAAAGACACACCTGGATTCCATCTTTAATCAGTACCTCTTGTGAAATAGTCTGTGACGGGAATGTTACACTATTTTTCCTGCACATCTATAATATATAGAAACTGGATTTACACTTTTATTTCAATTTTTTAAATATGAGTCTTTCTAATTTTTAAAACTCGGTTAATTTTGTTCATTTTTAAACTGTATTGTGCATAAATACATAACGTTTAACAAATGGTGAGCCTTCAAATGTGAAAATATAGAAATTCGGCTATGGAATTTAGCCGCGTCATAAGCAGCTAAAGTACGTTATTGTCTGAAGGAGAAAGCCGCGTCGTCTACTCCTTTCAGACATGAAACAGTTCTTTAAGAACATGACTCCGTTTCTGTTGTTCCGTACATTAATAGTGCAGGCAAAATGTGCTTCCATTCTTATCGTTATTGAATCGTCACTGTGTGTGTGTGTGTGTGTGTGTGTGTGTGTGTGTGTGTGTGTGCGCGCGCGTATGTATGTGTATATCTGTATACATGTACATGTGTGTGTTTGTTTCTGTACGTGTGTTCACGTGTAAGAGAGCATGGTAAAACTTTTCTATATAGGAATATATGTGGGCTGTCTACTTGTGAGTAGCGGAATATACTTTCCTAGAAACAGATATTAGATGACCGAGAAACACGACCTTTTCGTTTTCAAGAGTATAATCAATGCACTAATATATGAGAAGACACCACTGTCAGACGTGGTGTTTGCTAATATGTAAAAGCGGAAGATATTTACTCATCTAAAATGATCGATTGTAAATAAGACAGTAGCTGAAAGATAGTGAAGTGGGCAATGTCTGAATGGTTGGATACGAGACTTGCAAAAACAAATCCATTCTGTTTGTATATCGGAAATAAATTTCTACAATTGATCATTAGTCAACAAATAGTGAACGTTGTTATTTCTGTAATTTATCTCAGTTTCTAGAGCGTCTCGAGGCTTTTGTTTTTCATCCGAATAATGCTTTTGGTGTTTTGCTGTTTAATTTATGAAGATCTATATATCATTCGAAATAAAATGATCTAAGGAAAATAACTCAACGGGCCTAATAGAATTAATTTTGATGATTAAGTTAAAGAGCGTTATACCGTACTCTGAGCCGAAAAAAAAAAAGAATCCCTAATTAATTATAGCTTTTCTTGAGAAATTAAAAAAAAAACTAAAGGCAACTGTTAGAAAACGAAACTTATTTTCAAGATGGTATAAAATAATCTCACAATATTACTTCATATGTTAGCGGGAAAGAAAGTCTGACTTTCGTATGCAGGCCAGTAACAATTAGTAATAACAATCTCAACGGTGTAAACTAGTCTATCCCTTTAACCACCGTAGACTTTTGTATCGATATAAAACGTTGCTGAGTTTTACTAGTATGACTGGCAAAATTAAAAATGAAATAGCTGTGACACGTAATCCAAATGAGACAGTCTGGTAAATATGGGGAGTTAGGTTCAAGCGTAATATATGTCTTCGAATTAACTTTATTTAGAATAGATTTATATCATAATCGACCTAACACGACCTGAAAACTGTTAATAGTATTTGCGTATTGTTGCTAGATTATAATAGCATGATAAAGTTCCTTATAATTAAATATGGTGATATTATATCAGATTTTTCTATGTGAATGTAGAATAAGCAAAACAGTTGTTGTTGCGAAATTAGTCTGCTTAAGCATACAGAATATAAACTGTACAAATAATATAATTTTAACAGCAACAATCATTTCTATTATTGGCGCAAAGCCTGAAATATGGGGGAGGGGGGATTTGATGAGTCGATTACATCGACCCCAGTACTCAACTGACATTATCTCATTGACATCCGAAAGTATGAAGGGGACAGTTGACCTCGGTGGAATTCTAACTCAATACGTAAGGACGGAGGAAATGCCGCGAAGTATTTTGCCCGGCATGCTAACGATTCTGCCGGCTCGTCGCCTCCCCATTTTGAATAATGACTGTGGCTTAGTTCCAATCTAACTGAGACTTTATATAATAAGATGATCTTTGAATATCATCAAGAACAGGATTATTTCTTACTAAATTTACCACATACTACAGAGTGTACATATTTCTGTTTGTTTCTGTACGTGTGTGTTCACATATAAGAGAGTATGAATTTATTTCTTAAAACCTTTCTGTATAAGTGCATGGGTGGGTTATCTACTTCACCCCACCCTATGTGACCAAACGTTTTCAAATCTTACTTTATTTCGAAATGGCTTCCATGAATATTGGTTTCAAATTTTGGCACAAGGCCAGCAATTTTAGAGGCCGGCTAAGTCGATTACTTCGACCTCAGTGCACAATTTGTACTTATTTTACCGACACCGAAATGATAAAATGGAATGTCGACCTCGGCGGAATTCGAACTCAGAACGTAAAGACTGGCGAAATGACTTTGCGCATTTTGTCCAGCATTCTAACGATTTTGCCAGCTCGCCGCCCAAGTATTCCAATAGTATTTCCATTATTTTTTCAAGTCGCGGTCGACTCTGCTTTTCGTCCTCTCGCGGTCGATAAATTAAGTACTATTTGCGTACTGGGGTCAATCGAATCGATTGACCCCCCTCCCTTAAAATTTCGGGCCTTGTGCCTAGAGTACAAAAGAATATTTCCTTTATTTTGTTATGACGATGGTAATTATGATAACATTCTTTTATCAATCAAAAAAAAATCTGAGTAACAATATTCATTTCAATGGATGATGAATATTTTATTCGTTTGGGAAGGGCCCAAAGCATTTTATTATGTGTCGTCAAAACCAAAAGACTGATAATAATGAAATCATCAAAACACGAAACTTTCGTTTGATTTAATGCATATATTGACCTGTGTCAGAAAATCTAAACTAGAAATCCGAAGAAAATCATTCAGATCATATTTCTCGAAGATTGTCACACTCACCAATGTGAGATGTCCTGTATTTTTATTCATATTCATATCAATTCCAAAATACGTCACTCATATATGTTACGTGAAAGTGCTTCTTGACTACTTCGTTTTATCAGAAGAATAAACCTTGATATCCAGTTACATGAAGTGTTGTTTCATTCATGATCGTTGTAATATTGCTAAGATTTTTGAAGGGCATTAGCTCGTCTATCTCATCATACTGCATATAAACAGAAAACCAAAAGTTATTTTTAAGGAAATTCAAACCCGGTTTGCTAACAAATAATAGCTTTAGTTTGTAATCCAGGAGTGTCATCTGCTTAACTTGTATTTCTGTCTCTGATACAATTGAATTACCAAAACTATCAGCAAGGGAATCTGGAATCTGAATTCATGTCCTGCTGATATTTTGTAAAGTTTGGATTTCATAAACAGGAAGTCGACGTGATACGAAACAAAGTCCATCTTCGTGCAAGAGGCTTTTTTTATGCAGTTTAGGTTTGATTTATGAAGAAAATAAAGCATAAGCTCATGTAGTTACAGAACATTTTTGAGCAGTGTTTCGGGCTCTGAATAGGCTTTTCTCTGCTTAAAACCTTTATTGAATTCTTCAATTCATCTGGTGACTAATAAAACATTGCAAGAGTAAAATTTTATGTGTGAATGATACAGCGAATCGCCATCATATCTCGATTATCCTTGTAGTCGAATTTAATAATAATAATAATAATAATAATAATAATAATAATAATAATAATAATAAGCATTTCTATTATTGGCTACAAGGCCACAAGACATGGCAGATGATATCAAAGGATGAGTTACAGACAAAAGCAAAAACAAACAATAGGTGTTTTTACATCGATCAAGGGAGACTCTACCACATTAAATGATATAACAAAGGTTATATAAATAGATTTAGAGAAATACATAATTTATCAATAAATAATCAGAATCCCCGATAATGGAGCATTCCATTTCGAGTAATCCAGGGTAAATCTCATGCAAAAATCCCGGAATACTCTGCACTCCCCTCTTCCAGTTTCTCTCCTCAAATGAAATATACTTATTTCCAATGAATTTGTCGTGACAAAAATTGTGATGATGATGTTTTAAATTCAAACGGAAGGCAATATTGCATTGCAGCAAATAATAACATAGAAGAAATAAATGCAGCTCCGACAGGATGAGAAGTAGAGGTATCATTTGGAAAACTATTAGGAAAGAAGTGATTCGCATAAACAAATAGTGGTCCAAATATTATAGGCAGCACAAAGCAATCACAGGAAACAATGTCTACGTTGTAAATAGGTAGAACACAAAACCAATGAAACAAGCGGATAATATTAAGAAAATGTTGTTAGAAAGAACTGGTTGAAATATTTAATAGACACAGAAATCTGAATGTGTTCCCGAGGTCATCCATACTTAAGCTCAAAACAAAGAAAGAGTGATTCACCAATCTACAAAGTTTTGTGGCATCGTTTTGACTGTTTCACTCACCTAACCACACATATGCTGAGTCACGGCCTTCAAGGGATTTGGTGGAACTCATCGATGACAGAATCTGTTTCACACCTAGTAATTATTTTACCGGTGTCAAGTGGTCGCCAAGCTTTTTGTTTACTACACAACCATGCCTGTGCCTATATATAAATACATAAAAGAGAAGGAAAGAATGTAAAGCTAAACATATGCCAACTATATTAGAAGAGCAGAATATCAGGCAATTACGTTCCTTGATTCATACTCGGCACAGAATTAATACTTTTTATTCAAAGAAATAAGGTAGATTGGATACAAATTACATTAAGTGATAATTTAACTATATTTTGTATAGGGATGTTTTGACTTATTGCATTTCATTTGAACATCAAGACGAGAGTTACATAAATCCTGGAGATTTCGTAGAAAAACAGACATGAACTATGGATTCGAAAAAGTATATGGAGGCATCACATGATGACTGTAAATTTAATTAAGAAACACTAATGACGTATTAAACAACGAAACAGAGATGAAAGAATTAGTCCAAGTACAGACTTAAAACTTCTTAAGAATTAACGAAATTAAAGAAAAAAAACTATAACAAGCAAACGAAAGTGAAGATTAGGAAATAACATAAGAAACACATTCCATTAATACTTAAGAATGAACTAGATGCCAAAATGAAGATATGTATATTCCCCATTTCCAGTCATATGTCATAGTTCCATCAGTTTCAAATGGAAGATAAGTTTATTAGCAAGATTAGACAGGTATATAGAAAACGAAACGATATGAGCAACATATATATATCAGTTTCATCTCACTTTCTACAACATACACACATAAACACTCACTCACACACAGACCATACACACACTTATTCCCTTGTGTTATAGATTTGAGTACATAAGTGCATTAACCAAGCACAGAAATACTAAATGAGTGAAATACTGACTGCCGACACAAAATAATGCTGGTCTTCAATACTAAGCATTTATGTGAAATTCTCATAGAGACTGGATTCTCAACAGAGCCTGAATTTAGGAACCAATATCAGCTAAACCTTTAAAGTAAATAGTCAGTACTGATAATATATTCGTGCGTATACACCTACACAAGTTTGTGAGTACCTGTATATATATATATATATATAAATATAAATATATATATATATA
>NC_068995.1:54072540-54076065 GCF_001194135.2 Octopus bimaculoides | reverse complement strand
ATATATATATATATATATATAGATAGATAGATAGATTGATAGATAGATAGATAGATAGATAGATAGGACATAGAAACAAGATTATTTCGAAGTGCTAAATTTTGAACAAATGACTGATAAAAATTCTGATATATATTTTTGCATATTTGGAATCTTTACTACACCATTTTAGGTTGTTTTTTTTTTTTAAGATAATGATAATTTATTTGAATTTTGAATTTATATATGCTCAGAAATGTTCGCTAGGAAGTCGCGGAGACTTCACTTAGAAAAAACACGCACGGAAAAGTAAATATATTTTCAAAAATAGTTTAGGATATAACTCTAGTGATCAGATTTAAGTGTCAATTTGGCAGAAAGCGAACTCAATTAATACTGGGATATCAACGCTCCTGTTTGTAGATTTACGAACTGAAAATAATAGTTTTCTAAATGTATTTAATTCATTCTCAGTCTGTGTTTACATATAGTGAGAGGTAATAGATTGAGTACTGGGGTCGACTTAATCGATGTACCTCCTCCCTCAACTTTCAGGCCTTGTGCCGATAGTAGAAATGATTATTCAACGAGAGCCTTGTATTACTAACATTACGGTTCCTCTGTACAGTTTTGATGTTGGTGTATTTTTATGTGTTCTATATTTTACATATAAATAGAATTCCTACAGACTTCTACTTATAACAAACATATCGGATGAGATGCCTTACATTTATATAATATTTATTTCGCAAGAGAGGATAACTGAGAATTGCTACGATATAGAAAAGATATACAGGGAAAGGAAGTGCTAATTTGCATTGTTTTTAGAAAAAGGTGTTTGAGATGTGTCCTTTGTGCAGCCTTCGACGGTTAATGATTTTTAAACACGATTTTAAACAGACACGAAGCGAAAAACACCATAAAGATAATGATAGCGTAACATCTATAGAATATCATTGAGTCGACCTACGTACATTCATGATATATTGTATTTTTACACCGCAAAGCGATGAAAGCTGAAATTATGCCTCGCGCTTTTAGATTCATTATGGAGAAGTATTAAGGTATATTTCTGTAAATCATATACTACGCCGATTAACTGCTTCCAGCAAATCATCACCTTTAGTAATTTTATTACATTTGGCAACCTAGAATTCTACTTTATTTTAATAATTCTCTTGAATTTAATTTATCTAACATCACACAGCTACAAGCTATGCCACATCAATTTATAATTCTCATGTAAATAGTTTCTCTGCGTGTCTAAATATATTTCTATTTATAGCGAAGTCGATGTTGTTATGAACAAAATTGTAATAATCGCAACATTGCAGTAAACATCAAAAGTTAGGATTCTGCATATACCCCGGGGCCACAGCAATGTCTGGGAATGCAGCAAAAACACGTTGAATTCAGAAGAAGAAGAAGAAGAAGAAGAATGCATGAATGAATGGACGAATGACTCAATAAAGTCGATAATGATAATAAATAATGATAACAATAACAATAATAATAATAATAATAATAATAATAATAATAATAATAATAATAATAATAATAATAATAATAATAATAATAATAATAATAATAGTAAATACCCCGATGCAGTACCAGGCAGTGGCTTTCTCAGACAAATGAAGCGTAAGTGTGTGTGTGCTCGTTGCGCGTGAGTAATATGTGTATGTACTTGTTGGTGCGTGTGTGCCTGGTATGGTAGGTGCAAACGAGTTATGTTTTGCAAAATTAACGATTTTTTTCTCTTAATGAACTAAAAATGGCTCCGAATATGGGTTGAATGTGTACCTTATCATTTAGTGACTGCAAACCATGCACTAATGCGGTGACAGGACTCGTGATCTGAAGGCAATCAGAAGTGGAACTGTATGCAATTCTGATAGCATAAAACCTCATTTCGTTACTTGTGAATGTAACTGAAATAGAACATTGCATGATTTCAAAAGATTACAAGAGCTTAGTAATTCTATAATGTATTAGAGGCATCTTTACAATTATTTTCTTTCCCTAATAAACATATGATAACATAAGATCTCATTATTTACATAAAGAACCATTATTTTTTGTTCTAACATATCCTGATCAATGCTGTTTTCTGAATGTGGATTGGACTAAAAAAAAAAATAATAATTAAGAGTTACATCAAAAGGAATAGTCTTTCTTTGAAACTAAAATAAAAAATTGCATGATAAGGGATGACTGTCTTAGTAATTACTTTTTTTTACAATGACTGATTTAATTAAATACAAGATCAGATCATTTATCTACAAGTATCGTATCTGAATGATACAGAGTTCTCGCAGAATGAGCTCAAGAGAAAAAAGAAATTTATTGCCATAGTAAATGTTTGAAACAAAGGAGTTTATGAAACTGTGCGTCATTTTTTAGCATCGTACTTAGTAGTTAAAGAATAACATATGGATAAAAAATACCAGTTTCTAATGAATATTTGGCAGTACAATGTTATATTTGCTTTTATTTGAGAGCGATGAAGTAAAATTGAAAATGTAAATGGTGTCCTTTCTACTCTTGTTTTTGTTTATCCATGAATATCGAATGCATTAACTTCGCATCGGTCTACTAAATATGAATATTGAACTCAAATATAAAATTCGCCAATTATGTTCAAAGGAATCATTGAAAACTGTATTGGATTACCACAAATGTATTGTATATCGTCACGGCTCAAAGGTCCTTTTGCTTGAATAAGAGTAATAGTGGGGGGGGGGGAGCCTCTGGCGAAACAATTGATTTTTTTCCGGGAAAAACTATGGATATCTCGCTTTTATGAAGTGAGAATTTTCATCGAACCCATTTCCTTGCACCGAGAATAGAAATTGTTGACAGACATAAAAGAGAACGTAAATTGAAAACAATGAGCGGTTTGTGCGTATGTGCTTTGCGAAGAGAGTCAGAGAGTGAAATACATGAATAAGTGGCAGAGAGACATAATGAGAGAGAGAGGGAGAAGCAGTGAGAGACGGTTATTGAGAAAGTGAGTGCATGTGAATGGTCTTTGTGATAGAGAAAAATGCACTACGTGAAATGGATCGATGTTTGGTATTTTATTGGGAAATGGGAAATTTGTTAAGAATATTATCATAAGGCTATCGGAGTAAATAGGACTATAATGAAAATTCCAAGAATATGATGGAAGCTATTAACATTGCAGACCTTGTGTAAATTACATATATTAAAGGGTAGGAACATGAAAATATATAGACATGAAATGGGATTTAAATCATATATCCACAGAGTTTGATGTTACTGACATTTCGAAATATATATACATATATACAAGTGGACACACATACACATACACACACGACATGCCAACGTATATGCACACGGAATGAAGTGCACTCATATGTACCATGTGATATGCACAACACCATGCTGTTACAAACATACAGTACAAGCAAACACCCATGCGAGTGCACATTCACGTGTGCACACACATGATTCACACATAGGCACGTGCATATTATATGTATATATGTAAGTACATATATATATATATATATATATATA
>NC_068995.1:54070845-54072311 GCF_001194135.2 Octopus bimaculoides | reverse complement strand
ATATATATATATATATATATATATATATATACGATTGTATGGATATATATGTATTTATATTTATATGTATGCATATATATATGCACAGGCATACGCAGAAACATATATTTGGATTGATGGATAAATGGATGAATAGATACATACATACACACATGCGGACATGCATAGATGCAGACGTCGTTGATAGTAATGTTGCTACTATTGGAGGCGAACGTGCTGCTGTAGAGATCAGGATGATGGTGATAATACAAATGCATATGTTATAGTGTTGACATATGATACTAGTTCAGTAATGATCGAGTATAACTAGGGTCAGCGATATTCTATCTATGATGAAATTCTCTTTTACTTAAATGAAGTATCTGTGACCAAACTCTACAACATTTTGCAAAATGCAATAGAGAGCTTCAGCTTCTATTTCTTGTACGTTGAGTTGCACTCGTTATCACTCGTTATTCCGTTGATGATGTTGTTCTTGCCCCTTGAAGATTCTGATGAATTGTGCTTATTGTTCTTCTGTGACTGTTTTCTCACAACTTCAATAACATCGAACTTGCCGCTGTTTGAACGACTATTTTGTGATCCTACTGATCGTGTAATATCATGGATGGAATCACTGGAATAGTTTTATTATGTTCACTCCATGTGAATACAAGTTTACTTCGGAAAATAGACTAATTAAAGACATGCCTGTTTAATTCATCTGGGTATTTACTGAAGGGAACCGAATCGGAACATTAGTCTGTAACTAATTACATTTAGTTTGACAGGAAATTTGATATAGGCCTGTAAAATCAAATGTTTTATATAGCTGTAAGTTGCCAAAGCAGTCGTTAAAGAGTGAATGAAATAAAACGTGAGTAAAATTTGACAAGATTATATATGCAACTAATGAATGTATTAGAGATGTTAAGAAATGACTGAAATCGATTATACAATGATTTCTTTATGCGTGAAATAACAAAAAGAGAATAGTAAGCCACTGTTAATTTCCATACGTTTACCGTTACATGTAAAGGATAATTAAATGATAGCCACAAGGTTCAACTTGCACAATAAATATCAACTCAAACTTGAAACTATGCTATACTTTCAAGTGGAAGAAAATAATAATAATAATAATAATAATAAAAATAATAATAATAATAATGAACTAGATAGGATACAACATACACAAATGAAAGAAAAAATAAAGAAAGAGTACTATAGACGAGTTAGATCAATACTAAAAACAGAGCTCAATGCTAAAAACAAGATAATGGGTATCAACACTTTAGCTGTCCCAGTTATAAGCTACAGCTACAACATCCTTAACTGGACACTAAACGAACTATGTAAAATAGACAGGAAAACAAGAAAAATAATGACAGGATATAGGATGCACCACCCAAAATCTGACATAGAAAGGCTATATATACAACGCACAGAAGGTGGCAGGGGTCTTATACAGCTAGAAAACTATTATA
>NC_068995.1:54067811-54069810 GCF_001194135.2 Octopus bimaculoides | reverse complement strand
TACGCAAAACACTTTCAATACAGTAAACATAAGAGCACCACAGCAAACCACAGCACATACCCAAGGCGCACAGAGCTGCGCTCGGTAGTGAAGTGAAAGCACGTTATAAAAATAAAACTACTGAATAATAATAATAATAATAATAATAATAATAATAATAATAATAATAATAATAATAATGATAATAATAATAATAATAATAATAATAATAATAATAATAATAATAATAATAATAAAAATAATAATAATAATAATAATAATAATAATAATAATAATAATAATAATAAAAACAAGTCATGTTGCTCTTCAATAGAGATATTCTTAATTGTATTGACAAAAGTGCCACGATGAATGTCACACATCTTAATACCTGTATTTGTATCTGCCTCTACCCTTAATGATTGTGTCGTTTTTTGATGAAGGTTAGACAACTTGCGGCAAATGAGGAAAGATGAAAGATGTATTGAATGGCTAATTAATTAAGGCATTTATAGAATATGTTTGGAGTATTCGATTGATGTGTCACACAAATTCCCATAATCACGATTAATCAATTTAGTTATATGTTAATGTATCCAAACCATCAGCCTTTCTATTCCTCCTTTTACGTTATGCTGTCTCTTTCATGTCAAGAAAGCCATTGTGTTTTCTTTATGGCGTGAGTTAAACTGCATCTTCAATAATAAGTCAAGAAAGAAGTAAACAATACACATATATAATACGAGTCGTGATACACAACGAAACGTTTTGTAATCCGACTGATGAAGGATTTTACTTCCAGTAATTATTCGATATAAAACGGCTTGTAATTTGATAGATTATACATTTTAGTAATATTATATTTCCAGCATGCAAATCATTTCTCTGATTATCATTTAATATTTTCATTTGAGTAGGCACAGTGCCAATTTGTATGGCAGAAAGATCAAGTTGATTGATTCGGACTAGTAACAAATCAAAGCCAACCTCGATGAAATTCAATCTTAGTATCCAAAGGCGGTGTTATTTTCCAAGTTTAATAATTGATTTGAGATTTGTGATCTATGATATATACGTTTGCTGAAAATGAACTGGGAAAAATATATAAAAAATACAATGCGAAAAGTGAATACACGATATTATGTTATTTTTCTTTTCCTTTTATACAGGTTGGTACATCGGTAGTTAACTTATATCCTGTTGCTTAAAATTGAATGGAAAATGGTTGTATTGAAAAACAAACCTAATTTTAGAAGTTTACTTACAAACTCCAATATATGTTTTTAACAGAAAATTTGCAGTAAAAAATTTATGATTCCCGAAAGATGCAACAATCTCAATTACATATTGAATCTGTGTCAATATTGTTTGAGTGTAAGACGGTGATCTGGCAAAATCGCTACCGCGCTGGCAAAATGCTGAATGGTATTTCATCTTTCCTTGCGTTCTGAGTGTAAATTCCACTTTGCTTTTCATCCCTTCGCGGTCGATTAAATAAGTATCAGTTGAGCACGGAGGTTGATAGAATCGACTATGCTATACTTTCAAGTGGAAGAAAATAATAATAATAATAATAATAATAATAATAATAATAATAATAATAATAATAATAATAATAATAATAATAATAATAATAAAAACAAGTCATGTTGCTCTTCAATAGAGATATTCTTAATTGTATTGACAAAAGTGCCACCGAAGCTCCTGGTCTTGTACAAATATTTGAAACCAAAATTATTTGATTGTTACTGTAGATGATAAGTGCCCGTTTCATAAGAAAAGCAACTTCTCACGCGGGTGGTTAACCTTGTAAAGCAAATTATTGTCTACCAAATGATATATGATAGGCAAAAGACAAAACCTCTCACTGGCTGCGACCCATGGCACGGAGGACACTATTTTGAGCAAAAATACACTAATGTTTTTCATATAGATAAAACTTCTCCATTTAAAGTAACTAGGGAATAAATTACTTACGTTGGCATATATATATATATATATATATATATATATATATATA
>NC_068995.1:54066520-54067741 GCF_001194135.2 Octopus bimaculoides | reverse complement strand
ATACAGAACTCTTTTGGTAATTAGACTGAAATTGTCACTGAAAAAAGCGGGATGTAATGATAAAATTGGGTTGAATAAATCAAATATCGCGAATCAGATTTAAATAGTAATTTTAATACGGCGGACCTAAAATCCACAACTATAAACAAATCTACTTATGACAAATCTATTCATGGAGATTCAAAATCAAATATTCAAGTTGATAAAATGACAAGAGTAGATTATTTTAATAGTGAGAAAAAAAATGGTGAACAATTATATTTACAACAAAAGGAAAAATCGTAAGATTGTTGCTAACCGGGTTAAAAATTCTTGTTCTGCTAATGGAAATGTGGATGTAGTATTCTCTAATAAAATCTCAGATTCGTTTAATATAAAATCGGCAATTTGAAGAGAAAATAAAAGTAAAATAAAATCTAAGTTTATAATGGATCAAGATCAGAGACAATTTACTAGTTCGAAAAACGGCTATAAACATCAAAACTTTGGTCTTAACTCGAAGACTGCTTTATGGTTAATCGTTCCATTTCGTAAACAGGTCAATTTCAGTTTTTCAAGAATTAGCCGTGTTGTCTCTTTGGTTGACACCAACCACTTTGTTCTGTTCATGCGTGGTGAAGCAAGCTTCTTACCACACAGCCACTCCTGCGCCTCTATATATATAGGAAAATTTGCAAACGACATCATATACTGCTTGGGATTCGCGCTGGAATCTCCAATACGAACATTTCAGAGTGCTTGCGTGTCAATCTGAAGACACATACCAAGAGTGATAAAAAATCAAACATCCAGTAAACATTTGTAGTGATCACTAAGGACGGCTTCCTTCTTCTTCTCACACCGCCTCATACTTAATACGGAGGCCTACATCAAGAGCCTGGAGGATCAAGTGAGTGGCTGCTGGAAGACCTTACATCTGACAACAGGACTCTGTACAATGCCACACAAACAGGGGAACCCAGTCATGGCTGTCAGAAAATTTCTGCGACCACATCATCCCTAACATCTGACCACCTAACTCCTAAGACTGCAACCCCTTTGATTATTACGTGTAGAGCGCTCCGAAATCTTCTGGAGAGTGTAGTTAAAACTAATGGCGATTTTATTGAGTAAATTTACACTTTAGTATTTCAAGATTTTTTTAATGCAACTTTGGTAAATACATCTGTTAAAATGAGTTGTCTGTGTTATTCACATGTTTGCGTAATTTAGAAAACATTT
>NC_068995.1:54059871-54066146 GCF_001194135.2 Octopus bimaculoides | reverse complement strand
TGAAACCTGTCACACATTCGAATTACGCTTAACTAGTAACTTTCTTTCTGCACATGCGCGTTCACCTATATTATATATATATATATATATATATATATATATATATATACTATATGTATGTGGGTGGGTGTGTATGAGAGACAGAGAGACAGAGACAGAGACAGAAATAAACTGCGCGAAATATGAAGCAGAAAATATATACTGTGTAGAAAAAAATAGGAAATTCTTTAATTTTAGATGAGAAAAAAATTTCAACATTATGATTTATTTCGTTTTCCTTATGTAAATGTAGAATTTTTAGAGAGTAAAATTGGAATATATTTAAAGGGTAATTGAAAGAATACAAAGCTGAAATATTCTATCAACATAGAAAAAAATGGCATTGTCTGTTATTGTACCTTTGCATGTAATCCCGTTGATCGAACAAAAATAACATGGTTCTTCGAAATTTTTGAAAATCCCTTTCCCACACCAACGCTAACACCAACATCACCATTGCTGTTGATGCGAACCATAGAGACAGCATCTTCTCCGGAGACTGAATTGCTAACAATTTCCCGATTTAATTTTCTTATTTTTTTTATCATCAATAACTTGCTTTGGCAGAATTTAAGGCTTGCAAAGAAGACAAACAGATTCTGTTTAAATAAGAGATAAAAAAAAATACATGTGAGCCACTTGCGAATAGTCTCCACGAACCATCAATAAAACTACTCTCTTCTTTCTTTTTCTTTTTTAATGTCCATAAGAGAGATGAATATTAATGAACCGCCGGAAATCTGTCTGCAAGCCAAACAATTTTGAGATCTAATTTGATGAATGCACTTCACTAAATGCATAACCAGGACCTACATTTTAGTGTTAGAACGACTTAACGAACTTGGGAGTAATTGTTTGGTCTGATACAAGTTTCCCTTCAAATCACGTCAGAATATGTTGTTTATAATACTAAATATTGGCCAATGTAAATATTGGCAAATATAGTATGGCATACACTTAAAAACAGGAGACTGATCAGTGATCCAACAACTTTGACTCTAGGTCAGATCCACTAGAGTTGACATGGTCTTAACTACCACCGACATCATATACAGTGTGCGTAAGGTATTTGATGACATACACTTTTTAGGCCATTGCTGCATTGTTTGCTAACTCTGTAGCTTTTCAAAGGTGGATGGATTAGTCAACCACGAGCTTCGGGAGATGTTTGACGGCCTAACTTTGATCTTAACTCTTCATTGGTCGATTTTCTGTAGCAGCTGGTGCGAACATGTCAGGCGGTTGTGGTATATTGCTGCCATGTTGGGATCGGTTGATCGTTGCTTCATGTCATTTTGCCATTTTCACCATATATGTTGGCTCTACCAGATTTTGCCAATTCTGCTGTCGGTGTTCTGATACGGAAGTATACAATATGGTAATTTGAACGTGAAAGTCAGATATGTATTGAGTGTGGCTTCCTCTTAAATTGTTCTTGCGAACTGCCTGGTGAACCAGTTCGATGGACCAGCTTCCTGAATATGTCATAATGTTTTGAGAACCGCTGGGAGACGTTTCTATAATTTGAAAACCAGGCCAATTCTCTTTCCAATGCTAACTGTTCTTTGAAATGGAAAAGTGGTTGGGGTGATTATAGCCTGATATATACTATATGCAAATTAATATGGAACACTCTGCGCGACTATTTGACAACAATATCAGCCATTACTTGGAACGCGATTTTCAAAGCTCATATCATAGAGACATGGTGTATTACGTCTGTATATTAATATTTCCATCCTATATAGTATTGCTTCAACGGTACCTGTGGTTATTTTTGACGCATGTGCGGGTTATTACTTTCCGGTATTTCCATTGTACTGTTTCACATGTCGCATTCATATCCACTAATTTTTCTACATCAAGTCATTTCAAGAAGGCAAATATTAGTGAAAACCAAAAGAATAATAATAAAATAATAAATAATAATAATAAATAATAAATTGTTTGATTGCGGCCCAAGAAATGTTTTCCAATGTATACATTTGCAAAAGGCTACACATATTTAGATGAAGGTTATAGACATTTCCATTTAATGTCAGTTTTATATAGATCTCGGTGGAATGAATAGCAAATGAGTCAATTTGCATTTAAACATACAAATTTAAAGACATATAAGGTAAGAATTTTATAGCATTTAGTACGAAAGTTTCATGTTTCAAATACCAATATTAAGACTGGTTTCTAACATTCGTAATAGAGAGATTACAATACAGATTTTAAATTGCGAACATAAAGGAATACAAATAAAGATACGCTAGTGTATTTTGTTAGGTACACTACTTTCAGTGTTTTTAGTTTAGAAACAATAAATTCACGAAGAAATTATAACAACGGGGAAAGCAGTATTAGTCTCTTGACAGCACTGCTTACAACTTGTCTAATAAGAGAACTGCATTGAAAATTGAGTTCTCTATAAGTCTTGCGTACCAAATTGTCACATCATTAAAAATATAATAGATGATCAACTTTCCTGAAGAGTATATAGTATATATTATTTGAAACATGTAAATTCAAACTGTTCGGTATTTATCTCTCCTGTTCTACATTGGAAACAATTATATTAGTTATATATGGCTGTTATAAAACCACTCTCTTCATACTGGCCAAATTTAACGGTGTCTGTAAGTTTATCAAGATCTGTAATATTTCATACTGCAATATCGTAGAGGAAAAAGAAATTGTTGAAATGGCCATTAACGCCATATTTAAAATTTAAGAGACGAATATCAATAATGGAAGGTTTACTAGCATATTTTTGAAAGTCTGAACGGTTATGAATATATTTTTAATTAATAGCCTTGGGTTATAATCATCGCAGACTGGCGGAAACGGCCACAAGTGATATATTATTTAAAAGTGAAACAATAGTAATAGCAAAAGAGCGAAGAGAAGAAAAAGAGACATGCTTCGGGTGAATGGGATATATTAACTTTTAGGCTATCATTGTTCAGGTATCACCAAATATTGGTTTCTTAATCAAGCACCTGGATAGATTTTGTAATATAGCATGGTCAGAGACATGCCAGTCGATAATAATTCGCCGTCGTGGCACTCCGTCGCTTACGACGTCGAGGGTTCCAGCTGATCTGATGAACGGAACAGCCTGCTCGTGAAATTAGTGAGCAAGTGGTTGAGCATTCCACAGACACGTGTACCCTTAACGTAGATCTCAGAGAGATTCAGCGTGACACAGATTGTGACAAGGCTGGCCCATTGAAATACAGGTACAACACAAACATGAAGAGTGAGAGAAAGTTGTGAAAGAATACAGCAGGGTTCACCACCACTCCCTTCCGGAGCCTCGTGGAGCTTTAGGTGTTTTCACTCAATAAACACTCACAACACTCGGTCTGGGAATCAAACCGCGAGTCCGATGTCCTAACCACTGGGCAATTGCGCCTCCACACGCGCGCGCACACACACGCACACACACACACACACACACACACACACACACACACACACACACACATCTATATATATATATATATATATATATATATATATACATACATATGATGGACTCTTTTGTTGTGAACGACAAATGAGGGTTCAATATATATACACATCCAAAAGTGCCGAGCAGTGGGACTGAAACAGAATGCATGTAATTGCCAAAGTATTCTACCTTAGACACATAACTATGCCTGCGCTTATGTCAAAAACTTTTCTAAAACGGATTCTAATTCAGTTCAGGAAATTCTTTGGTTTGGTTGTGGTAATATCACAGACCTCTAAAATGTGTTATGACAATTCTCTAGGTATGCAATATTTTCGTTGAAAATGTTATTATCTGAAAGGCGAAGAAGACATGAACTGACGAGCAAAACATCTTAATTTATTTATCTTAGAACTATCCCATACTGATATAAAACCCGGTTAAATGACATTAGCATCCCTGTTTATCTCACTGAGGATTAAATTCGCACCCAGTATTCATGACCAGTAATCCACTACCTGTTTGCATAAGCAAAATTGTATGTGAACGAAATAAATAAAATATTTTACTATTTCGTTCCGTAGAAAGTCATTAAAATCTGTATTGTATTTATTTATTGGCATCCTTCACATTACTAGTTCAAATCATGCCTGTTTCTCTTTGTCTATTCATTAATAAATAACTTTTGGTGAACCACTAAGGGTGCCATTACGTTGACGCTCGACTAGAACGAAGTAATAGTCACTTCTCCTAGTAATATCATAGAATCACCTCAAAACTATCAACGATACATGTTATATTATGCGGGAGTCTCTACACAATGTCGGAATAGAATAATGGATGGGCACCACGAAGAGGGTGTTTAGTTATAGGTTTCTTCAACCAGACTTGATTTTGTTACTCGTAAGAACACCATAGCTATTGTAAACGGGAACATTTTAACCTTAATATACTACAAGTTTTGGCCTGGAGCTTACATAAGTAATCGATATTTGGCTATTCCTGAATAGTGATAGCATAAAAGAAAATTTATTCCGCTTTACACCTCTCTTTTTTCTGATCAATATTTTACTACCACCATTGTCTAACCTTTAAATATTCTGTGACTCATAGTCATTTTAGAAGAATGCTTATACAGTCTGCGTTGATTTTATCTCATAGCTATTAATTAAAAATATATTCATAAACATTGATGACTTTTAAGAATATTATAGTTACACTTCCATTATTCATATTTGTCTCTTAAATTTTTAATGCAATTTTAGTCTATCTTTCTTTTTTTAATTAATGAGAGTGCTGTAGTGAATATTTCAGAATTTGATAAACTTACAGACGCCACTCAATTTTGCCTATGTAAACAGAGTAGTTTTTATAACTATCGTCTGTAGCTCATGTTTTTAGTTGTTTCCTAAATAAAACATGAGAGATAAAACTATAAAACAGATTGAAATTTTGTTTAACATTTACTAAATATTATCTACTTTCACGAAAGCTGTTTCACTATTGTATTTTAATGATGTGTCAAAATTGGTCAAGATAGAGATCACATTCCATAGCGAAAATAATTTCTTGAACAAGCTTGCTGACAGTGATGGGGAGAGAATCAACTGTTTTCACACTGCATTTCTGTATGTATATAAACGAGGGGCGTAGGAAAAGTTTTGAGCCTCCAACGCCTTTGAGACTTGGAGTCTTGTACCATGTTTTGTCTTTTTGAGGCTCAAGAATTTCATACACCTCTCGTGTATATATATATATACACGATGAGTAACTTATACTCATCGATTAAATTCAGTATTCATTAGCACAATTAGGTTATGTGCCAAATTAGAACCGAACCTTCTAGAAATTTCTAAAGATTTGCAAAAATAGCAGCTTGATATATTTGAAATTACATACTTGGGTTTTAAAAACTTGAGAATCGATGATTATTCCATTCTTGAAAAAACTGGTGGAAAAATCTTTGATAAGCCTGCTTCATTAGTGCTGATCTGGGGTTAAATGTGACCGAAAAAAGAGAAGGAAAATAATAAAACAAAGCCTGCCGACACATTAATCGCGATTCGCCTGCCATTTATGTCGGAATTTTGAACCCGGCAAGATGGAGGATCAGTAGAATGATTGTGGATTTTAATACACCAGGGTGCTTCCATTTTACACATTTCCCAGGCAACTAAATATTAATTTCCAGCCCAACTATCATTACCCGATCTCAAATTGCGAGATCGGGTAATGATGTTTCTCAAATTATAACCTATCGTTTTAGAAAAAAAAATGAAAGACGTATTGGATAGTGATCTTCCTAACGACAGGGACGAAACCATAAGCAGCAAAAGAAACAACAACAGCGACAGCACCAGCGACAACAACATCAGTAAAAACAAGGCCGAGGATGACGACGACGACCACGACGACCACGACGACAACGATGACGATGATGATCATGATCATGATGATAAACACTGGATTTGGCTCGATTGCAAGGGCTACGATGGAGTTTTCGCTCAATAAGGGTTGAGCTGAGTAAACCTAAAATAGCGACATCAACAAGAAAGATAACAATAACAATGACATCATCACTGACTAAAGTGTACTTATTGTGATAAGAAATAAAGAAACGAAAATGGATCATAAAGATCATAATAAATGTGTTTAATGGAAGCATTCCCTTTATATGCCTTAATCGAAAGTGAAACCAAATAAGCTTTGATGTAAAAGTTAATAGCCCTAAAAACAGAAAGTGCAGGTATATATATATATATATATATATATATATATATATATATATATATAT
>NC_068995.1:54056450-54059133 GCF_001194135.2 Octopus bimaculoides | reverse complement strand
AGAGAGAGAGAGAGAAGGAGAATGAAAGAGATTGTTGTTTCTGATCCCATTCAAAAGGCATACGCAGATTAATCTGCTGATGTATATTTGCTTATCGTTTTTACTTCAGAATACGATCAAAGCTTTTGAATTAAAATTCATTGGAAAATAATTCCGTTCAACATCTAGTTATGACTAAAATGTTTACTTATTTATGTAAACGTGTGTTAAAGTGGCAAGCATTGCTGCAAAATTGTATTCTGACGTTTTGCACAGGACGTTTGGCGCATAACATTTTCATTTCTTTCATCCTCATTAAATAGTGATCTGTTTGTGGTTTTGATGGCATACATTCATAGTTTTCTGTTTGTTCAGATTCATTTAGCCTCACATTGGTTACACATATAAAGGAAACGTTCTAATTGGGCATTTGATCATGTTTTAATATATAGTACCAAATAAGAGCGGTGAACGGGCAGAATCGTTAGTATGCCCGCTAACGAAATACTTAACGTCGTTTAGTTCATCTTTATGTTCTAAGTTCAAATTCCGCCGAGGCCAACTAGTCTTTCATACATTTCGTGGTTGATGAAATAAGTACCATTTGAACACTGGGGTCGATGTAATCGACTTACAATCTCCCCCCAAATTACTGGCATTGTAACTTTCATACCAAAAGCACCATATTGTGTAATATGTCTTTATTTCTTATCATAATAGAGTGTGACTGGAAGAGGGTTTGTCCATGGCTTTCTTGTCAGAACGCCAAGATTGTCACCTTGTTGCATCCTAACTTTTGTTAGTGAGAAATGTCTCCATAAATGCTGTCATGCTACTTATCAATTTCATAAGATAATGAGAGTTTCTTTTCAGATATTGATAATTGAAATAATAAAGTATATATGAATACGATCATTAAGAAGGAAATGCTTAATTTACGATTCATGGATAAAACATATGTAAGCGAAAACTTACTTTAATTCACTGTGAATTGCAATTCAATCATAACTAAAAACATTTACATTGTTATAGCTGGCATTTGCGAAAGACGAGGACTAAAAG
Source organism: Octopus bimaculoides (assembly GCF_001194135.2). Classification (NCBI taxonomy): domain Eukaryota; kingdom Metazoa; phylum Mollusca; class Cephalopoda; order Octopoda; family Octopodidae; genus Octopus; species Octopus bimaculoides. The sequence goes on along the minus strand of NC_068995.1, from coordinate 54,058,092 downwards.
AAATGCAGTCACACCAATCGCTGACAATGGTATTATAATACTTCTCATGTATTAAAGTAGAAAATGAATGTCCGGAAGTTGCTGACTCGACATTCAGCAGTTGTTTCAGTTGTTTTTTAGTTCCTGATGGACTTATATCGAGTGAATATAAGATAAATGGAATTTTAGTCAAGGCCATCTCTTCTTTTTCTTTTTAATACTTCATCATTTGGTGCTTTCCATTATTTTAGAAGCTAGGGTACAATTTTACGGGTTATTTAGCTTCTCTTTCTAGCATTTTGATCAATCACATTGAATATCTCGTGATAGTAATTAGAAGTTAGTTTATTCGGACATGAACAGAAGGCAACAACCGTGAAGTGATAGGAGCAAGCCAAATTTTGATTTATAGGCCACCATTCTCTTCACCTGATCGATTGCAATGATAACTAGTAGGTTACTAAAAGTCAAACCATTGATATTCCCTGAAGAATCTATTACGATATGCTCGTTTACATCGAATAGCGTATAATGTATATTAAATTTATGTCTGATATCCATATTTTTACCTATCAATCTATTGTATCTACCATTAGAACGATTTCATGTAATGTATGTGTATATGTGCACATACATATACACATATACCGACACACTTGAGAATACACACACATATACATATATATCCAGGTTTGTTATGTATTTCCCAATTTTTATGAATGAATATATTTTTTCTTTTCTTATTTTTGATAGTTATTTGCTTTTTTTTTCTTTCAAATACTTCAAAAGGAATTTGCTTCAGATTTTTCACAAGAAAAATAACATGGTTAATCAATTTTGCATATTCACTTATTCTAATTGCCTATGCGTCTCAACTTCATAAGATTTCTTAAGTACAATTTACGACTACTACAAACAAAAAAAATTCCATAAATCAAATACTTTGGATTCTTATTCAAATTCCATAAATACTCTAATATTATTCAACAATAAAAGTAAAACATGTTTAAAATCGTGATAACTAATGAAGTTGAAGCTTGTATTTTACAGCAATTTGCGATTACATACAAAATATAATGTTACAGTTTATTTTTGGTTTCAAATTTGTTTTTTCGTCTTAACAGAAAATAAACAGAAATAATTTAGATATACAGAAATATGTGTATCACGTTTGGAGATATTCGCATCCATATTTGAAGATTAGCACCATTACGTCCACCAACAAACCGTCATTCTCAACGATACTGAACACAAATAAAAACAGGATGACTACAGAAAATTAAAGTCGAATATTCTAATATTACTACACAGGGTTTGTGGGTATTTCTGATTATGCGAAAGAAACTCGGATTAACATAGTACTTAGCATGATTATAAGTGTATTTACAGTGTCGATTCCTAAATTAGAGAAATGAGCGTCGTATTTAATAATACTAATACTACTACTAATAATAATAATGATAATGATGATAATAATAATAATAATAACAACAACAAAAACAACAACAACAACAACAATAATAATAATAATCATAATAATAATAATAATAATAACAATAATAATAATAATAATAATAATAATAATAATAATAATAATAATGATAATAATAATAATAATAATAATAATAATAATAATAATAATAATAATAATAATAATAATAAT
>NC_068995.1:54052952-54056268 GCF_001194135.2 Octopus bimaculoides | reverse complement strand
TATATATATACATGCATACATACATACATACATACATATGTGTGCGTGCGTTTGTGTGTGTATTTGTGTGTGCGTTTGTATGTGCATGTGTGTGTGTGTATGTGTGTGTGTGTGTGTGTGTGTGTGTGAGCGTGTGCGTGTGCGTGTGTGTGTGTGAGTGTGGAGGTTAGGATTTGCACACCTAAATTATATTTGTTTTCATATCTTTCGAAACACACTTACAAAATGTAGAGCAATAGTAATTGCTGAAAGACAATAATAAAATTTGCGTTTTAGCTCTGAAACATCTTTCAATAAATGTTGTAATAATATTGTTTTCACTTGTTAAACTCGTAGAATTTATAATAATGTGTCATTGTCTAGTTTAGAATATTAGGCTGATATCTTTGCTGAGCATTTTCAAATGTTCGTTTGCGTTATGAATATTTAAATAAGAGCCATAAATTGAAGTACAAATGGAAGTCTGGTTGCCTGTCGGTTTTGCTCACTTGCTCACTTTCTTTACACGCCACGACCACACATATACATATAAATACAGGCATACACATGTATTTGTCAATGTGAATGCGTGTGTCTGTGCGAGCATGCATTCAGAGAGATAAAGAATTTGATATCAAACGAGAAGCATTAAACCTATTGGAGGTCAACCTTATTTGTATGGAGAGACTGACAATAGACATTTGATTTCATGTGGGTCTCTCATTTATATGTCACTAAGTAAACTCGCCTCTGCCTCAAGTATTTTATTCACACACAGCTAACTTCACGTGTGTATGTGTGTGTGTGCGTGTCTGTGTGTGTATGTGTGTCGGTATGTCTGTGTCTAAAAACTGTCTGTCTCTCAATCAATGTACGCGCGTGTGTGCGTATGTGTGTGTATTTATGTATATGGGTTGTGTATACAGGTTTGACATCCAATATATCAATGAATGATTTCTCTTTTCAAATTTTCATTTGATAATATTAAGTGTGTTCACTTTGAAACAAAATCTTAAATTCATAAACAATTCTGAGCAACATCATTGCATTAAAAGTTCACAGAAGCTCTCAACGATTATCATCACTCATTTCGTATGATGACACAAAGAAAACAGTAAACAGTCGCACACTTATTAACGCACTAAATTGAACTTGCAGATCTCTGAAATTAATCTGAGTATCGCATCAAATCTCAAAACAATGTTCGAAAATTGAAACTGTGAATACATAGGCATTCAGTTATTATCTGTTGGAACAACTCCTAACGCAAGATTCACGGACTTTGCATTAAATCAGAAGTGATATTTAAAAACAAAGTTGATAGAGCCAGAACAATTACAGCTCTATCTAACATTATTGCCAAATTTCACGTTGGCCTATTTGCATAGTTATCGATCTCAAAGTGAAGCATATGAGGCAAAGCTGATCTTCGCAAGAATCCGAATCAGCGCACAGTGCTTCAAAAGTAATACTGCGAATCATTGTATTTGATTTATTGACAAAATCGCAAATCGCTGACGTATATATATAAAAAAAGCAAATAAAACAGATTAAATCGAACATATTCATGACTCCAATATAACAATACGACATAGCTATTTCGAAATAGATGTGGTTAGTATGTGTGTGTTTGTCGTGATATATGTGTATATATATATATATATATATATATAATGCATAGATAAACATATATATATATATATATATATATATATATACCAGGGAGTAGTTAGCTGATTCCATATAGTACATTCATCACTACAACTATAGTCAACATCTGGATAACAGATTATTAGTATATTACACACTTGTATATGCAATGAGCGTTCAGACTTAATTGGGTAAAAACGTACATTCCGTATATAGAATCATACAGAGGGATACGATAGGTAGATAGATAACTAGATAGATAGACAGATAGATAGATAGATACATACATACATACATACATACATAGGTACTTAGGTACACACATGTTTATGCCTCACTACTTCAGTATATAAAACATAGCGTGATAATTTGGCAACATACCTGCATACATGCGTATGCATAGATACGGTGTGTGTATGTGTGCGAAATTTAGGTGAACATGTTTCCTTGTCCGTATGTGGATGTGAAAGAGAGAGAAATTTTTAAATTATTTCAGCTCCTTTAAATTAACGTAATGTAAAATTCACCCATAATTTATTGCTCGTATAATTACGTTACATTTTTATATATCCGATTTAAGAACCACTCTGTAAACTAAATTTAGATATCTTTCAAAATCTTGCTGAGGATTTATATGTCCATTATATATCATTCACAATAATTTTGCTTCGTATATACGTCACATGTAATAAATTATGTTTTTATTAATACTTGCAAGAAGGTTCTGGCGATATTCTCTCACAGATACTCATATGCGCATTCGCACATTTATACAAAGAAACACATTGGAAAATATTAACAAAATTTGCTTCATGCATGGATTTCTAATGGAGCTGAATTTTAATATTTCTGTGTAGAAGACGGGGAAGAAAAATTCTTCCGTTGCTTCACTTAAAGGCATGTTCCTAATATAATTCTGATTTAGAGAAGAAATTCATCTAACAGATGTGTTCTTCCACTTTACACACACACACACACACACACACACACACACACACACACACACACACACACACACACACACACACACACACACACACACACACACACATACACACGCACAATTATATGCATATTCATAAATATACAGAAAATTATATTATATATAATAATGTGTGTGTGTATGTTTATAAATATATACATATATACCTGTGCGTGGGTGTGTGGTAAGAAGCTTGCTTCATAACCACATGGTTTCTGGGTTCGGTCTCATTGCGTGGCACCTTGCAAAACTGTTTTCTACTATAAGTCTCGGGCCGACCAGGTGTTGTAAGTGAATTTGATAGAGGGAAAGTGAAAGAAGCCTATCGTATATATACATGTAAGTGCGTGCGTGTGTTTGTATTTGCGTGTCTGCATTTGTCCCCCCACCATCGTTCCCGTAATCTAGCGAATAAAGAAACAATGATAGAATAAGTACTAAGGTTACGGAGTATGAGGCCTGGGTCGATTTGTCCGAGTAATGTCGGTGTTCCAGCATGGCTGCAGTCAAATGACTGAAAGAAGTGAACGAATAAAAGAATAAATTTGTGTGTATGTAAATATGAATTGAGTATCCCATAAATAATGCGCTTTCTATTCATTTATTTTTCAAAATTAAGACAAAGTTCTTTTTAAATCTAAAGTATATTCTCCTTCATTTTCTACGCAACACTATATATATATATATATATATATATATATATAT
>NC_068995.1:54048951-54052758 GCF_001194135.2 Octopus bimaculoides | reverse complement strand
GGAGACAATATTCTAGTGGTGGCTATATACAGAGAAAGTGAAAGATGAAAACACACCGAAGATTGTTTTGCAGGATTTAAGAGTATATAGGAACCATGATAATAAAGGTATTATACAATTTTGTATATATATATATATATATATGTGTGTGTGTGTGCGTGTGTGTGTGTATGTATATATATATATGTATGTATGTACGTATGTATGTATATATGTAGGTATGTGTGAGTGTGAGCGTGTGTGTGTGTGTGTGTGCTTCCTGACTTTTGATGTTCCTCTTTCCTTTCTCTCCCCCTCCACCTCTATCTATTTATCTCGTTCTTGCAGTTTTCAATTTCTCTTCCTATTATTCCTCCTCTCCTATAGATTATATTTGTACTACTACTCAAAAAAACCCACACTACGTTCTCGCTACTATCTCACTCTTGTACTATTATCACTTCTTAAATACTGCCATGAGATCTTTCTTCGATTGTTTGACATTCCCTTATTCTAAATTACTTTTAAGTCATTTAAGCCGGAACATTAATTTTGAGATCGCAATTTCAAATAGTGCCCGCGAATGAAGATAGTTGTCTGTTCTATTAGAAATTCACAACAAATCACTAACTGCAATTTAAAGTCAAAGAGAAAATAAAGAAATGTTGTTTGAAATAGAAATTCAGTTGCTTGGTGAAAAGATGACGCAAGTAGTTTTGTAACTCTGCTTTGTTAGTGACCAATTCGGAAGAAAGAGGATATAGAATTACAGGCAAAAGGAAAATAAAACATTGTGACAGGAGGAGTGAAAAGAAAAAAGTGTCCGTGCAATGGTGTCTATGATGATGCTGGAAGACAAGAAGCCCCTTTAGAGAATATTCATGTAGTTTTCATCCGGCAGATTGCGATATTACGGATGACAAAAACCTCATTGTTTAACAAAATATTAACTCGAGTTGTTTGACCTATAATATATCAATTTGTTATGATGTTTAACTATGGCGAGCCATGAACTAACTCAGTGTTTCAATGCTATTTCAATAAGTCAGTTGTGAGACAAAAGGTGAATACTTCTTAACACTGGTATTTGACAAAAATATGATGAGCTGACGGAATCGTTAATCGACTTACTTCCAATTCCAGATTTGCTGGCCTTGTGACAAAATTTGAAGCCCTTGTTGTTGATGTGATTGTAGTTCCACTAACTGAATGCTGGAAACTGGCAGAATCGTTATCACGCCGGGAAAATGTTTAGCGGTATTTCGTCCGTATTTTCGTTCCGATTTCGAATGCTACCGAGGTCGAGTTAGCCTTTCATCCTTCGGGGTCGATAAAATAAATAACATTTGAAGACTAGTGACGATGTAATCGACTTATCCCCTACACAGAAATTGCTGGCCTTGTGCCAAAATCTGAAACCAATATTAGTAGTTGGCAAAGGCGGTGAGCTGGCAGTATAGTTAACATCCGAAATTATAAAAGACACATCCACTCGGGCTCTATTTGAACTCAGGACGTAAAGCTGGACGAATGCCGGTAAGCATTTTGTCCAGCGCGGCAACCACTTAACCGGCTGATTGTCTTACTACTCAACCATTTAACCAACTGGTTGTGTTACTATTTCAACCATTTAACCAGCTGGTTGTCGTACTACTTCAACTCATATTAAATGTACAACATAACGGAAATTATGTCCAGCTTATTTCACAATGACTTCCGAAGGGAGGCTTTCGTTTGCTAAATGCAGTTTGATACTAAACTTAAGTATGCGACTTCTATGTATAATCTTATAGTGTCATGAATAAAGAAAGCAATGGCAATCAATAAATTTCTGTGACAATTTTGCTTGTAATGCAGAAATGTACTACAAACATTCAAGTGAGTGTGTATGTGTGTACCTGTGAGAATATATGTGTGTGAGTGTGTAGATCTATTTATATGTGTATGTATATATATACATATGTATGTATGTATATACAAATATATACATATACATATACATACTTACACACACATACGCACTTATACATTATACATACATATATATATATATATCGGAAACAGGATTTGAAAATGCACAGGTCTTTTAATGATGTTTATTGACTTGACTGATTTCACTTAAAAAACACAAAAGATTTTCATAAGTAAAAGAAATGTCTTTGTGTAGCTTATGTGGTGTTAAAAATTGTTATCATAGATGTATTAAAATACTGTGATACAATCTTATACAAGTCTGGAGATGAAGAAAAATGGTTTCTCATTCCCCTTAAATTCTGTATAAATAATTAAACATGATTTCGGATGAAGGTTTGACTAAGCAATACACGCTTCCTCCTACACGCTATCTCCGATGAAGGGATATATAAAATATCCCGGAAACAGCCTGTAAGACCTTCTATTTATAAATGTTCTAAAATCTTTCAGTCTTGGATTTTTATCTCATTCTCAAAATTTATATATATATATATATATATATACAGAGAAAGACTGCGAAGAGATAGATAACAGATAAATATGCATGTGTGAATGTATGTGGATAAATACACACACACACTTATGTGTGTGTGTGTGTATTTATTTATTTGTGTATGTATGTGCAATTGTACAGTGATTTATGCATCTTTCTAGAATTGTGATCAGGAATCACATTTCCTGTTTCGGCTTCCTGAGTTGTACCTTCCGCAGTTCAAACTGGTTTTCAAAAATATCCGCATTTCATTTGGTTTTATTACTTAATCTTATATTCAATCCGATTACCACCAACCTCTAAATTCAATAAGAAATAAATAAATAAATAAACTCTTTCTTGGAAACAAAAAAGTATAAAAACCAATTAACTTTTTGAACAAATTTCTCATTCTAACAGGAAAACTTATTAACAAAGTATTTTCCTCGTTTTACAAATTGAATTGATTTTATTTAAATAATTTCTTCTGTCAAATTATTTCTATAGTTCCAATGTATTTTTTTAGTTTCTTCTAAAATCATCATTAATCTTGCATCCTTGAAATACCTAGTCCTGGAGATATGAGTTAATTTTCGAAAATGTCTTAGAAATTTTCACAGGGAAAAAAAAATCAATATTTTTCTTTCTCTTCTTGATATTTTCCTCTACTCACATTTTCAATTTTTACGTAATTAGCGCTCTGCCGTAGTTTCATGACAAAAGTATACAAACAAATTTGAGGATCATGAATAAAAGACTTCTGTTTCTGTGAGATTTTATATGGCTTTGTTAATATTCGGGTTTTGATTAGCTGGCAACGAAACCATTAGAATCAACGACTCTTTGGCATCATGAAGAAGCTCAAAAAGAAGAAGGTTGTTTAAATTTCATCCCAGGAAATTAAAAATCACTGATGTCATAAATCCCATTGTAGAATATAAATTGCATTTATTGAGTTTCTTTATAATGTATATACATATAGAGATTGGTTCACAAGACTTTCCATTTGAGCTAAATATATTCATGTTCTGAGAAATTATTCGAGTGATTTTCTTCTTCCAATTATTTCGGAAAAATTGGTCCAGACGTTTTATTAATCACAGCTTTACATGAATTCTTTTGCGTGATTATTGAATTTCAACATCTTACGGAGAAACAAAAGCTTTAGTGGAGACCTTTGATATGTATTGACACTAACCCGACATAATTTCATTCCTTCAAAATACACTTCCATATACAGTTAATTATTGCTTATTTATTCTTTGCTTGTTTTCTGCTTCCACTTCACATTGCTTGATGTTTTCATCTTTCATTATATGTACATACATGCATACACACACGCAAATACATATATACATATATATATATATATATACATATAT
>NC_068995.1:54043916-54048823 GCF_001194135.2 Octopus bimaculoides | reverse complement strand
TGTGTGTGTGTGTGTGTGTGTGTGTGTGTGTGTGCGCGTGCGTGATTTTTTTTCTTTCATTCAGTCTCGAAATATCATAAAATGAGAACCAAAATTGTTACGCTGCTATACCTTTGTAATATTAAAACAGAATTAGTTATCAAAGCGAAAATCTATCGCTTATTCGCATTAAAGGTTTCTCGGTAATAGAGTAGTCTTACGATATCAAATATTACGCTAAAAGCAGCACACAGATTAGTTATTTGGTTCTCACGTTTGATGTAATGTATCCTAAAAGTTTGAAAAGTTATCTCCCAACAAAGCCACTGTTTGGCAAAAACTTCGAGCAATATTATTTGCCGAATAACGAATCAGATCACTTTTTATTTATTGAACTACAATACAGAAAATATCGGTTTCCTTCGATGTGCTTCAACAATATAAAAATGGGTATCCAAATGTAATTATTTAAAATATTCATCAATAAACCGTAATCATCCATAACTCATTATACATCATGCGGAAATGTTTCGCCTTTATAGCATTTCTGGTATAATTTTTTGATGGAAAGCTTCAATTGCAATGCGGCTCGAATATTACGTATTATGTCATCGTAGCATTGGTGCAGTAGTCCTGAATATTTGAGGGTTGTTTCAGAAAATTCAAATTTATAAATCTGTAATTCTATCGAGACCATATGAAGTAATACAGTACAACAAATGAAAATCAAGTACAGGCATCAATCTTTGCCAGTTACATGGACGAGATATAAGCAGAAACAAAAAGCTGAACTTTGAAGATAAGATTTTGAAAAATTGTAATTAACTTTGTCCTTTGATATTACAAAATAATCAGCAATCTATAAATAGTTACAAGTTCTGATTTGGTATTTAATTGGAATAATTGAATGAATTGATGAATTCATTATGCGATGAAATCATCAACCGATCGATTTACATAACAAACCTCGTGATACGGACATATACTACGCGTTATAGTGCACATACACACACACATATGTATGTGATGACAAAGCGTCTGTTAATCATTCGATGATTCGGTAGATTAGAAATTTCTCTGTATTTCTGTTGGTTTCTTTTTAAGTTAAAGTATCATTACTACAAAGGCTTCGGAAAAAGGATTATATCAATCATCTGTAGCTGATTTAATTTACACGGGACCCCCATATGTATCAATAAGTGCCTTTCGACCGGACTTGTCTCTCTAGCGACTAAAGAATTCACTAAATAATCTACTGCATTTACTATAATCTATGTTATTATGTGTCCGTGTTTCCGTGTGTGTGTGTGTGTGTGTGTGTGTATGTGTGTGTATGTGTGTGTGTGTGTGTGTGTGTGTGTGTGTGTCTGTCTGTCTGTGTCTGTGTCTGTGTGTCTGCCTGTGTCTGTGTGTGTCTCTGTGAGCAAGTGTGTTTGCGTGTGTGTATGTAACAGATATGTGAAAATAACAGATTCTCCTATTTTATTCACGTGGATATTGTACAAGCAGGTGTCTTGAATAGTTTACAATCTAGTGGAGCCCATAATTCTCCAGATCCGACAACAAATGTCATCTTTTAAGCAGAAAATCGAAGAGAAAGAAACAGTAGAATGAAAGCTTTCAGTCCAGTACAGGTTTTATTTTATATTTGTGAACCACGAAAGGATGAAAGGCGAAATTGTTCTCTCCGTGGTTTGAACTCACTGACCACACAAACAGAACGGTAAACGAAAAGCAATCTAACCGACATTTTCAACGATCCAAGTAACTGCCCACTTTTTTGTAGCAGTATACGTTTTGGAAATGCTTATATAATTCTCAAATATGTATCGTATCTTTCTCCATAACATCACAATTGTGATGTAAATATAGAAAAATCGTTACAACTCTTTCTTACTTCTTACGGCATAATGCCAATGTAAAGAATAGAAAACATGAAATCCTCTCTTAGATAAGAGCTAGGAATAATGCACAATGATACGTAACATCAACGTGATTAATGGGAAAGTTATTTACCAGTTTAGATTAGAAAGGTTTTCGTGATTTGTAGCTTTGTAACAGCGTATTAGATAACCCACCCAGTCTTTGGAACACCAGTGAATACAACTTCACTGATTCAATCTGGGTCTAACAGCCTGAGAAAATACAGAACCCTGCAGACTGTTATTCATTCTCACGTTTGATCTGCGTAGAGACATACGCGTATTAGTCAACTGTTTCAGATATCCTATAATGACTGTACTGATGTACACCTTTATATATCGATTTCTAAAATACACACAAAGGTTCACAGATGGGGTGACAGTATAATCGATTAAGAACAACTCATCCTTTGTGTGTTGTAGTTCTATTTTCGATCAGAGAAAGAAAAGAGGCACAGTTGATATCGGTGGAACTCGAATCAGGATATTAAAAAAAGCGTAACTGAGTATAGCAATTCTTCAAATTCGCCTTTCATATTAAAACAAATTGACAGCGAAGAGGAATCGGCTAGAGAGATAGGTCTTCGTGCGCGTGTGTATGTAGGTCTGTTTTTATCTGTGCAAATATATCTGAGAATGAGTTAGTATATTCGAGTGTATGCGAATACTTGTGTGTATTTGCGCGTGTGTGTGTGTGTGTGTGTGTGTGTGAGTGTGTGTGTGTGTGTGTGTGTGTGTGTGTGTGCGTGCGTGTGTGTGTGTGTGTTATTGAATGATATAGTGGCTTTTACACTTGAAGAACTATGTAACCGTGGTATATCTTCCAAACACAAGACTAAAATCTCTAAACGCAGACTTCTAAAATTACAATGCTTTCATATCACGGTGATACAAAAGGCTTAGTATTGCACGTATTTCAGCATTCTACAGAATTTCATGGATATAAACCGACTTTTCTCAAGAATTCAGTGTCAAATAGTTGATTTAATAACACTATTTGACAATTGGTTCTAGAAAATAACTATTTTTATCAAACGTGTTACAAAGAAAATGAAAAAGCAAGGCATGAACATCTGCTGGGCATATATTTCAATAAAAGATGATTTTCAATGATGAGATAAGAGAGAATCTTGTTTTTCTGTAATGGCTTAAGGAATTAATTAATATAGATATGTACGATGGATGGCATAAACCATTATAGCACCAATCGGAAACGAAACAAGCTCAGGTTCTTTTGCTAACTAAACTTGAAACACCGCTCTCTCCGTTGTAAGGTAGTGGGTGAAGTAGTTCAATACTCACTACGAGCACTAATGTTTATTGCAATCTCAAGGTTTTGCATATAACGTATAAAGGAGCCGTGTCTATATATTGAGTTTAACATTGGAAGGGTAATTAATTTATCAACCCTGGATGAAATGATGTTAAACTGGACACTGGCTTAATTTCAACGTAGAGGGCATAATGGGATTGGACATATAATGCAAATAGCATTTTCCAGAACAGGCAGGCACTTAGATTTATTCGACGGGAACGATACAAATGGAAATTAGCATATTACGGATTCAAGAAGTAATTGTCCCTTTAATTAATATTTTTTGTATAATTCAGATCTTTTCCATCTTTTTCAAATCCTGAAAAAAAAAAGGAAAAAGAGAAAAGAAAAGAGAGGAAAAAAGAAACGAGAAGAAACAAAAAAGAAAAAAACGAAAGAACATATGGAATCGGGGATTATTATCTGTGTAACTGGAATGGTGTTGAAAGAATAACGAATATTTTTAGCACATTTTAATTAAAAATAATAAATAATATAAATGACAGCAGTTGCGACAAGGACTTTTGCGCTGTGAATCGCATCCTTTTAATTAGAAAAGTATGTCAAGGCGTTACAAGATGGCAGGCTATGTTCATTTAAATGTATCAATGACATTTATTTTCTTGAATGCAGATGTGTGAATGGCAAATTTGACACTACCAAGATTTGAGCGATGAAAGCATGTGTCAAAGCTAAATTCTGTAATCGGTAGCAAACATAATAAGGATTAGAATTTAAAATGATTTATGTTATCTTAACTTAAGAACTAAAGTATCATTTCAGTGTAGCACACAATGTAACGTAGAACTGGATTCCGTTCTCCCAGCAGGATTGTCACACTGAACATTTCAAGTGCACTGTGTAAATAGCAAAATAAAGAGTTATAAATAGAAAATGTTTTAATTGAATCTGATATTCGTTGCTTTCGGAATAATTCCAAAGAAGCAAAGGATTCAGTGTCATCTTCCTTTTACACACATTTCTGAACAAAGGCACGTGATTACACGCTGTGTGGCAGATTACGCTAGAATAGCATAGTTACCGAACATCAGTTATTTACATATACGTTTGGCTCACGATCACATACAAGGAATGGCGATACTCATATGTATATTCTGTTAACATGCGCTCCGACACATCTCGCGTTGTGAATAAAATAAACTGACATGAAACCAGTGCACAATGGGATTAGGCTTTATTCTGACAGATTACATGGACTTCCACCTTTTACACTTGTATGTTAATTCCCAAAAGAAAAAGTACGCTCGCTATTAGATGTTATATCATTATCGCCTTACGTTTTGTTTTTACTTCAAACTGCGAATTATTGTTCAAGCAGTGATAATGACTCGAGAGGACATAACGAGCGATAGAGACGGGTTGGGTTAGGGTTAGGGTTGGGTAAGGTAAATTGCAAGACTGCAAAAAAATACAAGGACAAAAACTTAGAGATCGAATACGAGACCTACATTATAAAGTTTATTAGGGAATAGGGAACAGAACATAGAGATAATATAAAAAGAATAATATAAAAGTAATAATAATGTCTCGGTATTAAACCCTTTTAATTGATTTTAAAAAAATTAACAGCGGTTTCGTCATTTCGCTTATATTTGTCAACCCAAACAATACATCGTACTTCAGAAATTACATATATCATAATAATGCCAACTCAACATGTTCAATCAATA
>NC_068995.1:54038513-54041048 GCF_001194135.2 Octopus bimaculoides | reverse complement strand
ATATATATATATATATATATATATATATATATATATATACATATATATATGCACATATATATATATATATATATACATATATATATGCACACATATATATATATATATATATATATATGTGTATATATGTATGTACGTAGGTATGTATGTGTGTATCTATGCTGGTATTTGTATCATTTATCCTTCGCTGGATGGATTATTTTCTTTTTCAATTTACTTGAACGGAACCATAAACTACACACACAATCACACACAGACACTCACACACACACACGCACACGCACGCACATATGTATATTTACATATACATAATCACGCATACAATTCTACATATATAGTTTTTTAATTTTTTTAATTCATGGTTGTATATTTTGCATCACACATTTTCCTTACATCTGTAGATACATTTTCTTCACGCATATCCAGAATATATATGTATGTATACATATATCTATCTATCTATATATATATATGTGTGTGTGTGTGTGTGTGTGTGTGTGTGTGTGTGTGTGTGTGTGTGTGTGTGTGTGTGTGTGTGTGTGTGTGTGTGAGTGTGTGCGTTCATATAAAACTTAGTTGAAGTAAATATTTGTTCATGTGAAATCAAAATAAAACTTCTACATGTATTGCCTGGGTATATAAATGTTAGTACGCACACATACATATATATGTGTGTGTGAGCGCGTGCGTGGGTGTGTATAGAAATTAATATAAACAGCTAAGTGCAATATAATGACATAAAAAATTATCGTCGGTAAATGTGACTGAGGTAGCCGAAGCACCTATATTGCTAGAAATCAGATTTAAAATATCGTATTGCTGTAAGAAGAGCACAATACAACTACATTAACAAGGGGGATAATCGTCTCATGACCGTACCTATAATCATTAGCATACATTATTTTCGCCAATTTCGTAGGCATCATCAGTAGTAACTACTCAAATTGTCGTTAGTTCAGCTAAATCTATCTGCCAGTATGTATAATCAGTATATGGCTGATTTAGCGAAATGGTAATGGGTATATCAAAAATTAATATAAACAGCTAAGCGTGAAACAAAACCATGAAGAAAGTCTTATCGACACTAAATGCGAGTGAGTGTGCTGAAGCATCTCTATCTATAGAAATATGAGTTAAAAACTTTTAATGCTGTGAAAACAATATCTGCATATATATATACGCTGACAGGGGAGATAATCGCCCCAATGAAATAGATGAAACTAGTTTAGTGTAGTTATTCTAGAGAAAGTCAGTGTGTATATATATATATATATATATATAAACATACAGAGAGAGAAAGAGCGAGAGAGAGAGAGAGAGAGAGAGAGAGAGAGAGAGAGAGAGAGCGAGAGAGAGAGAAACAAAGTTATTTTATTCCTTAGGAGTAGAAATATAGGAAATTTACTGAGAATAATTGAAATATTTTTATTAATAGATTTGAAGTTTTAACTGGTTTCACTTATTTTCAAAGACTTTAGATAGAAAGACGCGGCTTATTTCGCAACTGTCTTGCTTGTGACTAGTGTTTGAAGCTTGCCTTATTTTTATAGGGAGTTCATGTTGAAAATTAGAATATGTTTTGAATCGGATTTGATTGGTGTAGGAGCAGTACTAGATTATAAATGTCATTTGAAATTTATTGAGTTTCACAAAATGCAGGAGGATGGAATATTTTCGGACCCTGAGTAATAGAAACAGGTTTTACAATAGAGTCCTAGTTATAGAAATTATGTGCTTCATCTGAGAGAGTATTTCGATGATGGTGACTGGGCTAACTGAGGACCTCTCATATTTCAAGGATTTTATATCTCTCTCTCACTAGTGATACGTACACACTTGAATATTTGTTCCAGATGTATATAAAATCGTTATAAGTTATGTAGACCGAAAAACACATATTTACGTGTAGGTCTTCCAATATTTATATACCGATAGATTTATGCTTCCATTGTATCTTCTAATATAATATATACATATATTTTATATATTTACTTAATATGCTTTATCCATAATAAATATGTCATTTTCTCCAAAACAGATTCTATATCACATTGTACACTGCTAATCTGGTAGATTATAAAGATCTGCAGTCTGTTGTTCATTTTCTATAAATTATCATTCTTGTAATATTCTTCCGTCCAGTATAGCAGTATATAACAATTCATTTAAATTCTTTTATATTTGATTCCCATTTCTGGTCTTGGAAACTTGTACTATTAATGTGTGTGTGTGTGTGTGTGTGTATGTGTGTGTGTGTGTGTGCGTGTGGTTGTATGGGTGCGAACACGTTTCAACATTCATTTGAAACATTGCGATGTCGGACGAAAATGATGAGTTTTGGCATACGATTTCGACAAAAATCATTTATATACATATACATATACACACACGCACGCACACCTACACACACACTTACACTCTCACATACATACATACATACATACATACATACATACAGATATACAAGCCACAAAAGAGAGAGTACGAAAGAATGATGGATATATATATATATATATGTGTGTGTGTGTATATGTG
>NC_068995.1:54025299-54038128 GCF_001194135.2 Octopus bimaculoides | reverse complement strand
TATATATATATATATGTATATATATATACTTATGTGTGTGTGAGTGTATGTGGGGGAGGAATCTCTGTGTATGTCTGTATGTGTACTCGTGTGCCCCTACATTTGTATGCCATTGCGCGTCAATATATATGTGGACTAGGAAGGGAATGAATGATGAATTATGAGAGCAAGCGAATATTGAGAATTATTAACTCAAACAGCAGTATTAGTCTCCAAGGATACAACTTATTCCTACTAAAAGCTCTTATATATTTTCCCTAGAACTCCTTCGTTTCAATGTATCTGGCCCATTTCTCTTCAACAACTGACCTTATAGAATGAAACTCGCACTTCACAGCATTAACCCCAGTCCGTTATCGATTTCTTTTCCACGTTTGTTTCCATCACTACATCTATTTTGTCCATTTTATTCTCCAGCCTTAATGCAATCGTCTCACACCAGAGTGTTATATTAATTTGATTAGGTATCCACTTCTCTGTTTTCTTATTTCTATTCATTCTTTCTTTTCGCATCTCTCTTTGCAACTATTAAGGTGAGACTCTATCCCGTTCATTATATATGAGTCTATGTAGTTTAATAACTATACAGACGATTCCCATGCTAGAGACAGACTTCTTCCTAATTTTCTATTTTTTCGCCATCTCAACCGTCTTTCCTTACAGAATTAGTCAGAAAACTGAACCCCGAGCGTGGGTTAATGGTTAGAGTAATTTTCTCTCGATGCACAACAAAGATTGCCGACTTGAGAATACACAGGTTAAATTCCTAAATCTGAGGAAACCAGCGTTGGTCAGCGAGGGCAAAAACAAATGTCCTTTGAAAAGTTTCACCAAATGCTCATTAGATTCATTGCTATTAGGAAGGAAATTGCTAACATTAAGAGACATTTGCTTCCTCTCAGAAATAAAGAAGATAATCAGCCAAAAAAACAGGACTTCTAAACATACTGAAAATATAAAATGCAAGACTTTAGCACGTTCTTCTCGTGCTATCGTTTTTCCATGCACAAAAAAAACGGACTAATCAATGGCTCAGTCACCAATTCCTGTAATAGGAAGAGTAGGTATATTCCCCCTATTACTGGTTCATATGATTATGATTGGCATCCATCCCTTTCTCTTCACTGATGAGTTGAATTTTAGCCGTTGTTATAGTTTAAACCTGATTGTGAAGAATTTGTTATTCGTTGCTTATATCTTAGTTCCTTATCGATGAGGAGCTAAACTGAGATCAACATCTTGAAGCAAAGAATTTCCGTTTCGTGAACAGCTTCTGATTTTATGCTAAATAAAATTCTAAAGTATTTGATCACCAATGATATTCCAAGAGAACATAGACTCTGAGCATCTTTATGAAAATAAAACTAATCTCGATTTTGTTGTATTAGCACTGAATCCGAGAAAGTTTCTGCATAAAATAAATAATACGAAACCTAACATAATCTTTTGAACTACAAACAAGATTTAGAAACAAAGTATGGATGTCAGAATCTTTTCACATTTTTATCATGGAAGACATAAGTTAAGGTTCTTCTTTATGATGTATATCTTAACGCTTCGGTTGAAATACTAATTTCCTATGAATGACTTTCCAGCGAACTTAGTAAAAGCTATAGTGTTCTGCAGCTGATACCGCCTATCATATATAAAATTTACGCGAGTAATTTCCAATTTATTATGTTTAATCCCATTGACGTGCAACATTTCAAGATAGGTTCCATCCTTGTGAATGCGACTATTCTCAAAAGGTCCACAAAGGTTATGAATATACGCTCTTTGTCGTTGCCTGAGACCAGGTAAAATACTCACAGATAGAAAATTAATTTAAGTGATGTTTACTGAATGAACTTTGTATGCAACCGTAATCGCAGCGAAACGGAGACGTCACTGCAGCTAGATAGGACTTACTCCCACAAACATTGGTTCCTATCGCTCTCCGTAGCACAACACGATGTACTTATCAGAGTGATGATATCTGAAGACCAGAAACACATTACCCAATATATGTTTCAAGACAATGTGATGCGATTTCTCTGAGATGTGACAGTCATCTTTAGCAGGTCTAGTGAATATAGAATTTTTTTTGTTTAGACTGTTATTTATCTGTGAGTGGAAAGTCTGGAAATTATGGTGGAGATGTTGTTATTCGAGAGAGTAATGCCTTTCGTAATGAAGTTAGAACGAAAGCAAACTTTCTAAACTTGAAAATAATAATATAAACATACACTGTTACCATAACAACCGAAGCATCTTACTCTTTCTTATTCTACACAGTAACATGAAAAAACGAACTCAAATTTACGAAAGGAACTATAGATGGTTAGAAATATTGAAATTTTGAGACTTTTTAGCCTTGAAGTATAAACCAAAATTCAATTTCAAAATAAGAATGTTGCAAACAATTCCTGAAGTTTACTGCCACGTAATTGGATTAACTTACTACACAATAATCCGAGAACTACCACTGTAAATAAAAATGCTTTACAATAAAGGAAACCTACAATATCTAAATGGTATCGCACTTCAATATTTTTCTCTTTCCGAAATAAATCTATTAACAACAACGACACAATATCAATACCAACACGAAATAAACAATAATAAATATAAGAAAACTAATTATGATACTGCCATTTACAGAAAAGGCTATAAAAGACAAAATAGGTACAGAATTTAAAAATATATTAGAATATATAACATTCTTTAGTTCAAATCTCGTTAAGGCGAGTTTTGCATTTTGCATTTCCGTAGGATATAAAAAATGTAACTTTCAAGTTTGAGAAATAATTAAATCAAACGTATGTCTATTATCTAATTAAAATATCAAGAGCTAGATATGTTTATCTAAGGGGCTATTATTGCTATTATTACAGCAGTGATTTGTAATATCTGTCGATAGTCGTATTATTGCCCGCATACTTAAGTTTCGTTCTTTTTCATTTTCGATTCAGTGTTAGTATCTAAGCTGACAGTCGTTATTGATCAAAAGCAGCCTCATAGCAAATTTTATGTGAAGCACCACACAAACATTTTCGCAAACACTCATCTGAAAAATCT
Organism: Octopus bimaculoides; assembly: GCF_001194135.2. Lineage (NCBI taxonomy): Eukaryota > Metazoa > Mollusca > Cephalopoda > Octopoda > Octopodidae > Octopus > Octopus bimaculoides. The sequence continues at coordinate 54,035,071 of NC_068995.1, read as the reverse complement.
CTGCGAATTATAAACATGCAGTTTTCAATGGCATAAACATATTTCTTCTTTTTCTTCTTCTTGTCCTCTCCCCCCTCTCTCTCTCTCTCTCTCGCTCTCTCTCTCTCCCTCTCTCTCTCAAACAGCAATTCCTCATTTCTAAGCTTCATCTTTGCTTTTGATTTGAGAAAGGATTGAAGAATCTCATATACACCGAAAATAACAATGACGAATGTTTTATATATATATTTCAACACAGAACTCTAAATCATCTGCAATCACAAGATTATTATGTGGCTCAATATTGCCTCTACTACCGGAGGGATTACTTCAACAATATACTCTAATTTCAAAAAATCTATACATCATTGAAATTGCGTTATTCACGTACTTTTAAAGAAACATCAAGACAGAAGTCTTACAATAACTTTTAAGCAACTTATTAATTTTCTCCTTGTTGTCCTAAATTTTATATCTTCTTTAAAAACCCCGAGCGTTCTCAGTGATTATTCTTTGTATCTTGCCATCGTCTTTCAATGTTTCTTTTTTTATTTTATTTTTCTGCCACTCACGATACTTAATCTATACTGTCGCTACTATTAGGAAATATCACACTCGTGAGTTATATGCTAACCGAGAAAGTAGTTTTATCCTCAAAATCCAGTTTTGACAATGTCTTTTGTCTCAACAGCCTAAAAGCGATTCCATTGTTACAAATAACAGGGCGAAAGTATCGCCTCATTCTGCACCCATTAAGTCTCAGAGTACTTAGATTTCTGAATATTACTTTTAAATTTTTACAAATGATTGAAAATAAGTTAAAATGAAAAGCAAAATGATTATTAAAACTCCATTACTTCAAGTAGATATGGAAATACTCGATGTCCTATAAATAGGACACTGCGACAATGCGATATAGCTTATTTAATGTTCTCATTTAGTGCCCTGTTTATACGACAGTGGGTCTTAATTGGTTAAGCATGGAGAGCGTCTAAATATATTGTCAAGGTCGCTACAGATACTAGCCTACATATTCACTGATAATCTCTCCTGACGCATTTTAATATGATCCAAAATACATAACAGACCATGGCTTACTTCTTCACACCCAGAATTTGTTCGCTACCTATCTAATAAATACTACCTCACCAAGGATTTCAAGTGAAACTAACTAACGAAAACTGTCCCTGCATGAGGTGTGGTGCAGTTGCGACAGTCACAACAATCTTAAACAGTATTCTTGAAAAGCAACTCGACTTATTGCTATAAATCGCCCACATATATATTCAACGTTTAGTCCGCAGGGATGGAGTCTCGTCTTTCTGCAACGTATATCACAAACGCATGGGGCCATGAAACAACTTCATAAAATCACTGAAGTTTAAAGAAAAAGAAGTTAAAATAAGTCTTGTTTAAAGTTTTATTCAGAACGTAAGCAGATGAACCTGAACACGGTAGGATGTTTTCGTATTCAATCAACTCTTATCGAATACACGTAACAGGTAGCACGTCTCCCTGATTTCTGTGATAGGAATAACATGGTTCTACGAATCAACTTGTAAATATATTCAAAAATTGTGTGAAAGCAAAGATCACACAAACATGAAAAGTACACGTAATTTGATTACATCGAGGCAAAAGCTAATATTTGTGACACGACACTACTCTACACTGGGTGCTCTACCTGGCTATTTATCGACCCAGAAACAACAACTGCTCGTTTGTACTCTGAGAGGCTAAACTGAAAATGTGTTAAAGAAGAAGCCTCCACGTAGATATATGTCACTTAAACATAGCATCACAATACCCTTAAATTTATACTTTGGTATCTTAAACAAACGAAGGAGTAGCTTTGTTCTTAGACATGCTCGATCCCAGCTGACTTAAGACAACACAGCAACATTGATAGCAAGAGTAAATCGTAATGGAAGTGTAGAGAGTAATAGAATTTGAAATCTAAATAAATGACAAATAAATATTATTAAAGAAATAATAGGATTATCATTATCATCATCATTGTTATTACTGATATTCTTTTTGTTGTTGATATTGAGGTTTTTATTATTTAATTATATACTTAATGATTATCAAATCCATCATTATTATCCATCCCGATACATTCGTTCTAATTCTATAAATTACTTATGCATCTAACATGTTTGTAGCGAAAGATTTGGCAAAGCTCTAGCATCTTATCTCTGGTAAAATACAGTATATTGATTTTTGACTGCAGGTTCTATATCCTACAAATCGCTATCAGCTAGCCTATATCTCCTCAAATGGTTATATTTCGATTCACCTCTAGTATAGGCATCCGGCTGACTGGAAGATATATGAAATGCATTTATTTCTCACTTTTCGAAAATCCTTAGAAATTGCATCAAAATCTATCGAAATGGCTGATGAAACGAAACTAAGAAAGTTCTTTTTTTTTCCGTAATAATATGATATATAGCTTTAAAGATTATTCATTTGGTATGCTTTTTAATGGGATATTTTTGTTTCCGGAAACAAACTTGAAAATGTTGTTTGAAAGTAGTTCAACTGCTACATCAGATCGAACATGTGTTAAAATTTGAAACGGCCTTTGATGAACCAAGTAGTACTTTGTATCTAAGGGACATGGTATAATAAATCGAATTACCAGCTAACTATTATATTTCACCGTACGAATGAAAGGAAGATTTGATACTAGTAGTTGTTTTGAAGATAGAGGTATGAGACACCCAACAAAATACTATAGAATATTGACGTCTGTACTTTACATTTCTTAAGATTAATGATCACATATTGAACATTGTGGAATAATTGTGGGACATCTTACATTCTAAAGGTATATAGCTGATTAGATGTATTCCTGAAAGGGACTGATACATATTCTACTGCCGCTGAGAAACAGTTCATGAAGTCGATATACACAAAGTTGATTGACAAACATATTATAATCAATTTCGAATAATGTGTTGCTTCTACGCTATCTTCTGTTATACGTGGTAATCTTATAACATTGGTTTTATTTTGTGCATGTTTGTCGTTTTAAGTATGGGATCAAAGAATACATTTCAGGCTTTCATTAATAAAAAGTTGTAGAATACGCATTATTGACAGAAACTGAGCTTCGAATGTAGACATGGCTGTATGCTTCACTCAAGATTCGATTACTTTAGTGAAGCTCTACTCTTAACACTATTGCAATTATTTTCCAAGGATTAGATGATATAACTGTAACTGTCTCGCTTGCTTGTTGATTTGAGACGCTACAACATATCTTGTATTTGCACTTCAAACTTATTTTTCGTTATATCTGGGATGGATTGTAGCTGATTAATCTCATACACACACTCAAAACATTTCTTCTATTATTCATTCGATTTTTTCTTAAAGAAAACACTCACCAATAACATATTTTGCCTTTTTCGAGAACACTTTGAAAAATTGGCAAACAATTGGTATGCTTATAAAATATATCAATTAGGGTTTATCCAAAATAAACAAGATTGGTTTCAACACACGGTTTCTGATGTAAAGACTTCTAGAACAATTTTAAAATCGAAAGTTTCTTAATCATATCCCCACTCATTACCCATATAAGACTTTTGTATATATATCATGCAGGAAGTTTCTCTGAGGTATTTCCCATCAGCCTCGTTGTTCATATCGCTACAAGTACTTATTTGATTACTCTTAACGAATATAATTAAATATTGCATAAACTTTATATTTGTGTTGTATTGATTCAGACCACCGCTAGCGTTAACTGTGTATAGATATTTCCGATAGTTCTTTGTTATTGCTGCCAAGTACACACCACACAAGAGTATTGTTTATTTAACATTTAATTCCCATCTATTGTCTCTTTACATTCGATAACAAAACCGTTCCATCGTTTACGATAGGCCACAATATTTTTGGCCTGTTACCAAATGACATTAATTTGTCGATTGTATACGAAGGTACATTGTTGTTTCGGAACGGCCAACAATTTTCTGTTCACCAGATTTTGGAATAAACAGTACAGGGTTATATGAAAGTCTTTGAATAAACGAAGTTTTTAAGCACACTATATTACGTGTCAGATCTTAACCTATATATATGCAATATGCATGACGATTCCTCAGACACTTTATTTAAGAAAACCTATTATCCATGTTACTCATAGTCCTTCCAAATTGTTTCTTTTCTTAATGCCAGTTGCGTCGAATATGCTTTGCTGTAAAACTAGGACACGTATATTGCGTTTACAATTTAGCTTTAAAGATAAGGTGTACTTCTATTCGATTTTATAACTGAAGAAAATTATTTGGCTGATATTAGAGGTATTTTCGTTGCATTTTGCTTTCTCTTATAACCACTACTTTCTAGTTGTGTTTATAACTGATTGACTACCAATTGCTTTAATAATTTCAACCAAGTGAAAACAGTCAATTCGCGATGCAAACACGTGGTAGGAACACAATTTTATTATTTCGTTTGAAAATGATACTGATAAACTCATTTAATACGAATTATTCACCTCAATATATTACATGTTTGCGTTACTTACATTCACTGATGCCGTTCTTGATCTTTTGGTTTGTCACAGTACATGTTACAGCCAGAGCATAGCTGCTATAGTAAACCTGCAGTGTGCACATTATGTTTCCTTGATTCATATGTCTCTTTACTTAACAACGACGACTACGACTAGTAGAAATATATATGGAGATTAACTCTCGCATGTAACTGACATCTTTGGATGCAGTAAAATAGTTTGTTTGACATCTTTATTCGCCGGAGGGTTACGTTCATCCTGGCAATGTCCTATATTAACTTTAAATAGAACATAAGACAAGTATTGCTAAAGATTATATCTGCCAAAATAACGGAGAGAGAATGATCGATAAATTTCGGAAAGAGATAATACTCATACACACAATAAATCCTGTAAAGGCATTAAACTTCGAAATTTCTCCACGAATGCACTATCCAAGATATTAGCTAAATGAAGCAACTGATGCTCTACTGAGTGAAGACAGTGTAAGCTCTGAAAACAGTTTCTGAAAGTTAGTATATGTGTAAAACTTTACTCTTCTCAAAACTTTTAAGCAGATCATTCGATTTTAACTGCTAAATTTACCCAGGAGCGGAAGACATAAAAGAAATATTGCTACTTGTTAATAAAGAACCAGCATCAAATTCCGAGCTGCCGTTCTCAAATTTGGCTTCATAGATATATTTCGAATGAGTGATCCAGTGAAGTTACGATGTAGCATTTTACAAATGGCAGCCATTTTCCTTCAAATCTCACAATTGCACCCTCAGGAATTAAGGACACATTTCTTTAATGTAGTCTATACCCCCCCCCCCAAAAAAAAAAGACAGAATGGCTATGACTGGGACACTTCTGATAATTGATATTTTCGAATTTGGATGATGCTTTATAGATATTATTGTTCTCTTAGTACTTTGCAATTTTAGCAGTTTGGAGGCAACAGCTTGATCGCAATCATCGAGAACACCAGATACAACTGAGCGGGTGCATCTTGTGTTGACTTAGCCAGTTGACGTATTTTTGAAAGGGCTTCTTTTGCTGCAATCGCGCCGTCTAATATATGATTATGGTCGGTGGAAGATTTCACAATTTCATCCTTTACAGTAATTATGCGAGCAATTATATTGTTTTTGGATATTTTTCGCACTTCCAATAAATACGTCACCATTTCCCCCATTCTTATAGCATGTATGTCCATTATCAACCAACGTCTTACGACCCTTTTCTGACTCAGTAATTTCAGCAGTCATCTTTGGCTAGGGATCTTTTCGCTGTGAATAATTCTAAATGAGATTAAAAAAAAAGAAAATAAACAACTAGTTTTATTCCACTTGGTAAAAAATAAAATCACCAACGTCATGTAATTCGAGTTGATTATATGCAAGAAACAAGATTTTTCTCTTTTTATTTTGTGTGTATTCTATCTGTGCATTGAATTAAGATTAATATTTTGCTATTAGTACATGTTCTTTATCTCATCCGTTATTTCTTTGTGCAATTTTATTAAAGAAACGAAAATGCATAGAAAAGTATTGCTTTATAATTTTGTTATTTTTCTTGAGTTGTAAAACACATAAATGGGTATTCTCTTGGCCGTGTCTCTGATCCAGTGTAGGGTTCTAGGTAGGGGAGAAGTCAATTACATCGACTACAGTACTTACTTGATTGGTACTTTCTTTTTATCGACTCCGATGTTGGTGGAATTTGAATTCGGAAAGTAAAGATCAGGATGAGACGCTGTTGAGTGATATTGTGCGACGTGCTAACAATTCGGACAGCCATCCATCTTAGATTAAAATAGTATTATCCATATATATATATATATAAAGATTATAGGAAGCAATATTAATATCTAAATATAAATGCAAAAATCTATACATACTGTAAAAGAGAAATAGATTACGAAATGAAATTGAGTTAAATATGAGGCTGCGAAGGATACACTTCTTTCTATGCGCTGCGCAGTACCATCGAACACATAACCATAGAGATTTCAATATCTTAATCACAAAATCTGCATCCACATATTTTTATAGTTTCCAATAACATATCTGAATTGCCATACTATTCAGATTTAACCTTATAAAATATTTCATGTTCTGATCTAGAAAACATTAGTTTCTATAAAATGGAAGCATAAAATTTTAAAACATCGTGATCATTAAGTAAAACGATAAAATAAACTATATCAGACCTAAATTTTGTTCTGCTTCATGTTGTGAGACCACAGTTTGGACAGTGACAACAACAAAGGCTTTTTTTTTCTAACATCAACCAACAACAAGAATTGAATATTTACAAATGACCCATATCTCATAATTTTATAGTAATGCATTTGTCGACCAAAAGGGGTGAAAGTACTATAGAGTTAATGGTAACAACAAAGGCGACTATATCAAAAGGAGATACTGAGATACTTTTTGTCATTGTAGTTTTTGTCAATTATTTGAATTAACCAAGCTTGCACGTTTCATTTGAAAAATAGTGAAGTTTAATCATGAGACATTCGTGTTTCTATAAAATATTAATTCAGTTTATTGCTAATGGCAGTGTGTTCTATGTTGCTATTAGTGCCAAATTATTGTCTGTGAGTTGAATAAATTTTTAATGACATATACATCAATTCAATTGAAAATATATTACATGTATTATATAAATACATACACGTATGTATATGTGTGTATATGTATGTATGCACGTACGTATATGCGTTTGTGTGTGTGTGTGTGTGTGTGTATAACTTGGAAATTTAAGTATATTGGCATATTCTACTTACATTCATCACCACTTGCATTTCAGAATTCCAAATATTAATTTTTCTATGTAGATTTTATATTATCACACTGCCTTCCTTTTCAACAGCAAGCAGCATCACCATCATCAATATATATATATATATATATATATCGTTGTTATTATTCATGTGCGTGTTCAGGCTAAAACATTGCTTTATCAGAAAACGGAATAATAGTTTCGCCATTCTATAGCAAAATCGTTGTACTGAAATTCGACAAATTTTGATATCTTGGCATTTGAAGCAGCTGGAGTTAGTATATTTCGGCCAAAAGAATTGGTTATTGCAAGCACAAATAAATATTGAAAAAACATTGAAGTTACTGTCGTTTGTCCAAATTTGGACAAACGACATTTTAACATAATAGTAACTATATATATATATATATATATATATATATTACATATACACACACATATATATACACACACAGAGACACACACATATATACATATATATATTGCATATATATATATATATATATATATATATATATATATATATATGTGTGTGTGTGTGTGTGTGTGTGTATATATCAATTTTGCTTCCTTGTAGAACACAAAAGTGTGAATAAATAAGTGGCATATTTTATGAATTAGATGTGTTTGGGGGCGGTATAAATACGTATTTAGAGACATGTGTAGAAAAATTTATCAGTACTTTCATGTTTTTGTTTTGATTTCCCCGATAAAAATGTAGTGTTTTAATTCGACATGTTGCCTTTAAATGAATTGGAATCGAATTGTGTTTTCATTTGAAACCTCTGAGAGCTTGTGCATGAGGAGTGTGGCTTGAATTAGTCTGGCAGAGCTATTCGTATTGCATTTTATATTTTTCCCCTGGCTAACATAGCTCTATTCGGATCACATTTTTAAGTTGTTTTCTACTGGCTTGAATATGATACAAAATTGAAAAAAAAAATCAATATCATTTTTTAAGAAAGCAAACAAACCAGTCTATGGATTATTAAATTTAATATATATAGAGAGAAATATGTTTAATTTTATTTTCTTGGAAATATATTGAAACAGTCATGCTTGAGATAAAGCACGGATTAACCTCTGCGACTTATCTTAATCGAAAAAAATTCATTTGAAATACATTCCATCAGAACTCCCACGCGTCATGAATGAGCAAGCAAGTAGAGAACATCAATACATATCTTGAAATGAGAATATATGTATATATTAGTGTGCAGCGACAGTAAGAAAAAAATATTATAGCTAAGGTGGTAGTTTAATAGAAAAAAAACGCTTAAGTTTCCTGTTAGAATATTAGACATTACCTCTCATAAAATATAATATACATCTTCAGATGGGCTAGTGAATTCACTGCTATACAGTTGATATAATAGTTAGAAATAGCTGACAAATTTACTTTACATTTGTATCATATTTTCAAGAATGAAAGTACATATCTAATCCCTGCTGTACGTCAAGACTAGATATTCATAAATGGAACCCCATTCATCATGTGTTGTCGATCATGGACATTTCAATGTGATATATTAGCCCTATTCATTATTTACCACTCTTTCGGTGGCTAAAATATCATTGCTATAAGAATCTAAATAGGCGAAGATCATCGTAAATAAAACAGCTACTCATAAATCATATTTCCATACGAAATGTATGGTGACTCAATCAAAATATATGCCAAATATACACATTTATGTTGTCACTGAACCTATTGAGAATAGCTGCAAGAATTTGGTCTAAATCGGTTTCATCTATAAGTTCGCTAAACCATCACGAAATAATAGCTAAATCTCACGTTAAAATCGATTTCTCAATCATGATACTTTCGTGTTTCTATAGCGTATAAAATCGGTTTATTACCATTGAAATAAATAAAAGCAACTTTCAAAAACACGAAACGTACATTGCACATATGATACCCGATGACTGAAATAGTAAAACAACGGGGAAGACTTGGTTGGAAAAAATCTTCAATCTTACCGCAATAGGATAAGATTTGTTTCGTAGTTAAACAAAAACATCGGCAACAATTCGAATATCAGTATAATCGGGCAACGTACCACTGCATTACTAAGAATATGTTTACGCTGGTCTTCATAGTAGATTTTATTACATAATTTTTTTCTGGAATTTCTTTTAAGAGACTGAGATTGATGTTCGTTAAGTGAAATATATCCTTTGGATATCAAACATATATCGCTTTAACAGTCTCACCCTCACTCTATTATGTGAGCCATAATAGAGTTCTCATTACTACATCATAGTCTTTATAACTTGAATTGTGACCAATGAAAGAGTTACTCATTTATAAAGAACATAATTATATTAAATAATAATTTCCCCAATATGTCGTCCAATGTAGTAGGCAATTTTGCTATCACTTTGTTTGCATAACTTAAATCGAGATTTTATTGTTTCTGTCACTGACGGAATAGTAATTGTGCACATATGCGCATGTATATGTATACGTATATATATATATATATATAT
>NC_068995.1:54023247-54025190 GCF_001194135.2 Octopus bimaculoides | reverse complement strand
TATACGTATATATATATATATATATTTAAATATACATATATTTATATATATATATAGACACACACATATATGTGCATTCAGTGTGATTTATTCAAATCCTTTATTTGTTCTATATAATTACCTGTACTTTTATAAATATTTAATTTGTCACGATAATCTGAGATCAAAGATGATCGATTCGAGATTTGTCTCTCCTCTTTAGCAATAAAAAAAATGTGTTATATAATGCGCTATGAATATTATAGAATGTAGTGAATGAGTTAATTGGTAATTTTTTAAGAAATGTCTATGTTTTATGTCCCTTTACGTTCAGAAGAATTACATTATAAAACCTAACCGATAATTCTAATGAAATAGAACTCATATTTGGGCATTGATGCTTTTTATTTTCTTTCAGTATTTATTCATTATTTGCCAACTTGATGTGTCAAAACTTCAATTTCTTCTTTTAACCAAATCCCTTGGAAGCAAGGTATAGATCGGGTTTTGTCGGCATGAGATTTATTCAATCGTTTAAAGAATTGAAGAATTGTCTACGTAAGTGATACAGTTCCCATTCTTTGTTAACACTCTTGCCTATTCTGCCTTTGACAGCTTGTTAAATTTTTTAAAGTCATTGTTGTATTTCCATCCTTTACGAAGTAATTTTGCTTTCAGTAAAGTTGTTAATGTGCGACTCTGTAGAAACTGTATGGTTTCGTGCCCCTATTCTGCTAACTATGCCTATCTTATTGCATTACATACACAAGTTAGATTTGATCATGCCTTGCACCTGTTTCGAATAGGGTGTCCTATTTTGCTGGATAAAAATGTGTGTTATATCTATACAATCTTCATACACCATTTCTAGTTTCCAAATTGATTCTGCTCTCGTTCTGTCAAATATATTAATGCAATGCATCTCCGCTTTTATGTGATATAATGTAAATAATCTACTTTTTTTATTTCCTGTCTATTTTATTAATATCATACGGAATGTCTAGTTTAGCGCATTCAGCTTTTAACTTATTCTAGAACTGCTGCAGAGTTTGTTGCTTTCATCTTACGTTTTGAATTAATTTCGCTTTTTCCGATTATCTTTGTTTTTGATATACATATTATACATATTACAATTGGATAAACTTTCATTTTAATATTTATTTGTTTGCATTTATTCATTCCCAAGTAATTATTCACTATTTCAATTCCCAATTCTTTTATTGAATTATTGCTTCGTTGTCTGTGTTTACTAACTTGATCAGTCTGCTTAGATTGAAAATTCTGTGGCATATTTCTCTACATCGAAATGTACAGTTTTAGCAAAGTCATAAATATTTACACATTGGAAAAATATTTTCCAGCTGCGCTTTTGAAATGGCGTACAGTTTAGGTCGTCTTACGTGACGAAGAGTTTCTACTAGTTTTACTAAACTTATTGCAAATTCCTGAAGAATTCAGCGGTGTACGTAATGGGTCAAGAATCAAACAAAATGGAAACAGTTAGAACCAAATTATATTTCAGAGAAACATTCATTTCTGATAATACATACATACATGCATACATACATACATGCCATACATACATACGTACATATAAACATACATATAAACATACATATATGTACGGACTACATACATACATATAAACATACATACAGAAAATATAGGTATGCAGAGCTATATACACATATGTGTGTGTGCTCGCACGCACGTGTGTCCGTGATTTAATATTATCGGTTGGACATTTTTCTAATGCATTTACAGTGTATCCCATGACTAAAACCAATGTTCTGTTAAACTTTATTGATTCCATGAATGTGAAACCCCATTTTGCCTTGAGTTCGATATTTTTGATGGAACTCAACTCCGAACCCTGCGATTGGGAAGGAAGCTTCTTATCACACCCGCAGCTACGCCATATAGTTATACACACACACACACACACACACACACACACACACACA
>NC_068995.1:54020833-54022551 GCF_001194135.2 Octopus bimaculoides | reverse complement strand
TATATATATATATATATATATATATATATATATATATATATATATATATGCGCGTGTATGTGTGTGTCTGTGTGAGTGTGTTTGTGTGTGTCTGTGTGTGCGTGCGCGTGTACTTGTATGTCTGTGTGTTCCAACTTTACAGCAATCTAGTTAGCAATGTCTGGCATTATAAGCACTGTTGTTATTAGAAAGTCTATGTATGTATGTCTGTTGCTAATGCTACGCTGTCTTTAGTAATCCTAGTCTCAAAAACGTTACCAATTAAACCTAGGGTCATTATCGTCTTGCTTTCTGTTTGTTAACAGTACATGTGAATGTTCTAATTATGTCTGTGTGTCGATTTACTTTCTTTATGATATCTCCTATGTTTGCCGTGTATGTTGAGTAGATGTCTTGTCTTTTAATTCTTATAAGTATATATATATCTACGTTTGGCGTCTATGTAAGTATGCCTTCTTTGATAGTTGAATGCAATGCTTGGTTGTAATTATTTCATGTTAAATGGTGTTCTGTTGCGATCGGAAACAGTGCTTTTGGTGGCAGTAATTTAGTTCTCTTGTTTTTGGACTAAGTTTCTACAGTATTTGTGCAGTAGCTTTTAAGAATGCTGAGAGGAAGTTTATGATTTTATTTGTGTATAAGGCCATATCGGAAGAGACCATTCACTGTAGTCTTGCGCACTTAAGATAATAGCCAACACATCTCCATCAGGTTCGATACCGAATTGTCTCCAATAATGATGCGACAAATATATTTAGGTTTATATATTGTTTGATGCTTCTGTAATACTTGCCTATATATGTGTTCGCATGCGCGTGTGTGTTTGTATGCGAACCAGGGGGGAAGACGTCGGAGATTATCATGCGAGGGCGAGGGGCTGCTCTCAAGAAAATAAGAAGATCATTTAATCATGATTTTATTCATGATTCGCACACTTATTGCAGGGACACTTCAGTTTTTCTAAGCCTTCCAAAAGAAGTGAGAAGGTTGGGCCTCCAGCCAGGCCTCTCGCGATACTCTTATACCCAGGAACTTTTCAGCAAATCCTACTACATATAACACAAATAAATGTAAAATATGGCTACAAAATGAGCAGTTGCTGATCTTAGATATGCCCTAGAAAGTATAATTATCTTGTTAATGATTTCCAGCAATTCGTGTTCAACCGCATAGTTGGTGCGCATGGCAGAATATTGGGAGTTGTTTAGTAACAGGCGTTTTCGACTGAAAAATTAAAAGGCAAATTTCGCTAGCAGTGGTTTTCGAAAACAGAACACAAAAGTGCATCACCATAGTTGTTCGTCTCTCGCTACTAATTCTGCCATCAAAAAAAAAGATGGTGACAGAAAAACGAAGAAACTTGAAATAACAAATGAAACGCAATCGTTAGTAATTCTATTTTTCAATTGCTGACAGGTAAAAGAAAATGAAAATAAATCAATAAATACACATATAAATAACATAAATAAACGAAAACAAAATCGATCATGCTAAAATATAAACCTGATTAAACAAATTTTAATTAACTTAACATCTCTTTCAAAGTATAAAATCATTTTAAAGAAAAAGCCATATACATACAAACATACAAACATATACATATACATACATACATACATACATATATACATATATATATATACAAACATACATACATATACATATACATACATACATACATATACATACATACATACATACATATATACATATATATA
>NC_068995.1:54014814-54020755 GCF_001194135.2 Octopus bimaculoides | reverse complement strand
TATATATATATATATATATATATATATATATATATATATATATGTGTGTATATTTGCATGTATATGTTTGCATATATGAATGCATGCATACTTGTATATTTATATATGTATGTATGTGTATGAGTGGATAATTAAATAAATAAAGAAATAAAATGTCATTTCATGACAATCAGAGTCGAAGATTAACTAAATCTTGCTGGGATAGAAATAAAGTAAATTAAATTAAACAAAGATTAATACAATAGAATATAAATTGTCGAAATCAAAAAAAACAACAGAAATTACAAAATTGAAAAACAAATAAGTTAAACAAAAATGTGTTATATTTGTAAAGATCGAACGAGGTTTGACGTGATTGCTAGGTAGAAATTAGTTGTGATTAATGTAATCGATGTCAACAATGATGATAATGCTGGTGAAGCTGCTGATATTGCTGCTGCCGCTGTTGATGACAATGACGAATATAATAACGCTGATAATGGTGGCAGTGGTGGAGCCGGTGACGGTGAAGGTTGTTAGGGTGGTAATGGTAGGATAATCATAATGATTATCTTCATATATGGAAAAGTTAGAGGAGAAAGATAATAGTGGTACTGGGCTATGGTAGTGATGGTGGTCGCGACATTGATGGCATTCATAATGTTGCTTATTATTATTATTATTATTATTATTATTATTATTATTATTATTATTATTATTCAGGTCACTGCTTGCAATCGATCTCGAAATCTTCGGGTTAGTAGTCCGCGCCCTTAACCACTACGCCATATAGGGGCTAGAGCGCGGGCTACTAATCCAAGATTCCGAGTTCGATTCCAGGCTGTGACCTGAATAATGATTTGGGAATTTTCTTAACTGCTTTGTAACCCTTTCTATATGTTTTAATCTAACTTGGATCTCATGCAGCCGCTCCGTTTCATCATTATGCTCTACAGGTTGTTCCCAGATCCCTCTCCAGAATGCCTTGCTTTCTTTTGCATCTGGTAGCATTTACCCATCCACTTCCTGAAACAATTCTTTTCTGATTTGTTTCAAACAATCTGTCTTTGCCTGAACTGATTTTTTTTTCTATTGCCATATCCTTCCAGTTTTGCTATGATTGCAACTATTCTGTTTCAATTCTTCCAATATCACATCATAACGTTTATCACTTATTCTATATGTTCTTTCCAACATTTTTATGCTTTCGTTCTACAATTCTCCTTTCCTCCATCGATCCAGTTGTCCTAAATGTCTTTTTAAATCTGTGACCTTAGAGAGTCTCACTTGCTGACTAGAACATATTTTCTTTGTCTGTTTCTTGTTCAAAGATTCAGACAGTTAATTATGGGATGTGATGTGTGCCGTGTGGAAATCCTGCTGTTGTTTCCTCGATAAAATCGGCGCGCATAACTCTTAAACAAGAACAGTTTGACTGTGGAATATTTATGTGAAAGAATAACTGTGTAGTGTTATTGATTGTAGTAGCATTGATCATCGTCCTTGTGTCGCCCATAATCGCCCAGAACAAGTAGCTGTATGATCACAGGCATCCCCATCATAAAAATCCCATCTTTTTGCACATTCAAGCTGACGTGATACAGATTTTCCTAAAACAATGGAAATAGGATGGTTTTGTAGGCAATTTAGCTGCTTTTTCAGGCAGACCGTTTGACGATATAGCAATTCGCTATTTCAATTGTTTTCCAGTTTGTGGCGTTTAATTTTGCTGGAGTGAGCGTTAGTGGTAGTAGTGATGTACTCTTGTCTTGATGGTGATGAACGTGGTGATGGGCGTGGTGGTGGTGGTGGTGGTGGTGGTGGTGGTGGTGGTGGTGGTGGTGGTGGTGGTTCTGGGGTTTCGTACTGGAGATATTGCCTGGAGTAGTGAATATGTAACTATTTACTGAAATGTTGGCTGTGAATATTTACCTTAGGTTTTAGAAATAAGCAGACGCCATAATCATCGATAACACAACGTGCTATTTGTTTCTCTTTCTAGAGTCAAATGTTCATCTTGGGTATAATACATACACGAATCAACAAAGCAAAATGTCTTGCACTAAATACACTGCATGAAGTAATATTGAGAAATTATTTTTCGTCTCACCAATCGGATATTAGGAAATTCATGTCTTTCCTGAAGGTAATAGTTAAGTAGTGAGTCATAATGTCTCCGATTAATATTTAGAAATGTGTTGTTTTCTTATTATTCTTTCAGCAACAGCATACTTCTTACTCGTCATTCTATATTTTGTAGTTTCAATGAATGAGAAGCAAATCAGTTTTAACTAAGTTTACGTCTGTGAAACTGTATTTTATTGATTAGGAAAACACAGATAAATACACAGACACACACACATACATAAACCCACGCAGTTAGACACACCAACACGTACACACACAAATGCACACTGACCGGAACATAGACAAAACTACAACTACACGGAAAATTATCCGAATTCTATTTAACGTCATTTTTATTTGTAAGTATGTTGTGCTTTTGTTTTTACTTTCGAGGCTTTTCATTTCAAATCCATTTGGGTTTAGTATTTTTCGTTTCATTGAAATATTTGTTTTAAATTTTTAATTAGTCAAAGACAATAATTGTGTGTGGCAATGATATCAAATATTTGGTTAATCTTTAAACTGATCTTCGTGTAGTGAATGGGTTAAAGCATGTTACATCGCGTATGCTCATTTCTCTCTAAGTATCATCTTTATCACATTTTAGAAACAAGGACATATTTCAACCGGTACAGATCTCTCGATGGCTAGGAATAGTAACCAAATATCCCTAAATCAAAACTTGAGATAAAAATGCATTGGAACATGTTGGTGTTTGACATATAAAATAGAGTGGAATGAAGGGAGAGTACCAAAGTTGTTTCGTGACGACCTGAATCTCATGATAAGAACTATATCAGTGACTTTGGTGGTCGTGGACATGAACCGTTGTGAAAAGTGGGGGGTTCTGAAGGAATACTTTATAGTCACCTATAGGTGGGAGCGAACCAGTTCTCTTCAGATGTCTAGAAGTTTTCCTCGAAGTATCCTTCACTTTAGTGTAAGTGAGGGACTAGGACCCGATATTGGATACTTGTTAAGAGTGAGTGATTGCTGTTAAGAAAGGAGGGCTAAAAATCCTCGCCAACCTACCTCGACGTTTCAAAGTGTCTGACAGGTGTCGACGTGACTCTCCAAATGTGCTAATGTAAAAATGGACAAACAGCCACCGACAATCCACATCGTATCTAAATAGACTATCCTACAGGCCAGTGTAGAAATTTGTTACGATTGGCATATATAAGCTTCGTAGGCAGAAATGAGGTTAGTGAAAGACGAATTCATCGATCACCGCACACCAAGTTTAAGTGAGCAAATTAGTAAATTAATGAAACAGGTTTTTACGATAGCAATTGTCGATTTACAAAAACAGTGCGTCGTTATGAAAAAGATGATTAGGAGAGAATTAATAAGTTTTATTCAGGTTACAGTGTCAGAGGAAAGTAAGAAAACACCTTGCAATGAACGCATTCAGAACTAGACTGGCAATCGACTAATTGTTTAATGCGGAGCACAAAAGCTGCGACGTCAGAGCTACGGCACTTAATCTAGGATATTAGGGGAAGAATATGTGTACACATATATTATATGCATATTATATATTGCATATATAAGCAGGTGATACATATAGGTAGCTGAAGAAATTAGTCCTTACAGAACAAATAGGATTGAATCAGACAATGCTCATTCATTTTCTTTGCTACTTTATCTATGCAGTATATGTATTAGAAATATGTATAAGAGAGATTCTACTTGAAGGAATTATGGAAAACACTCAGTACTTTGGTAACAATGAGTACAAATATTTTTCAATGCTGTATGTTTGATATGCAGCCAGCTTCATATCCCTTACGTTTGATATCACAGAATATAAATCAGTTGATATGATATGAATTAGATATAATACACTTCATTCACAGTCCTTCTATCTGTTTTTCACAAATGAAAGCCTTTCTCGTAGGAGATATTTTCTATTATAGCAATTATTATTAACACAACGGTTCTTCCTGGATCTGTCTTATTTCTTTAGACAGTAATAGAGATGGAAATTAAATGATATTCAATGAATACGTTCCATCATAATAAGGAAACGTGATTTCCCTCTTGAACAGTACCATAAAATGTTTCAAAAGATTTTTTCAGTGACATAAAAGAATTAACAATCACATCAATAATAATAATAATAATAATAATAATAATAATGATGATGATGATGATGATGATGATGATGATGATGATGA
Organism: Octopus bimaculoides; assembly: GCF_001194135.2. Classification (NCBI taxonomy): domain Eukaryota; kingdom Metazoa; phylum Mollusca; class Cephalopoda; order Octopoda; family Octopodidae; genus Octopus; species Octopus bimaculoides. The sequence goes on along the minus strand of NC_068995.1, from coordinate 54,016,469 downwards.
TGATGATGATGATGGTAATAATAATAATAATAATAATAATAATAATAATAATAATAATAATAATAATAATAATAATAATAATGATAATAATAATAATATGCGTAGAGAAAAAATAATAAGCTCAGAAAATATAAATATTTGCTAATTGAAATCGAAAAGATGTGTCATCTCAAGACGGATAACGATTACGATTGTAGGAGCACTTGGAATGATCAAAAAAGGAACTGAAAATTATTTGAGGATGATCCCTGACTTACCATCCATACAGGAAGGGAAAGACGTTGTCTTAACTGGTAATTCACACGCACTGAGAAGAGCATTGCGCTGTGAATTTTCTTTGCTTTTTCCCTATTATTTTCTTTGTTTACTTTTTCTTTTTTTATTTTATCCTATTCTATTCCTCTCTGTCCTTCTTCCTCTTTTTCTCTATCACATGACTTTGTAAAAGAACAATCTGGTGTGTTTATATCAATGGCCTACCAAGAAGAAGAAGAATTGGGTTGAACGTCCCTGTATCATAGTAAAATCTTTCTCTGTCAACTCTAAATTATATTAATGCAATGCTTTGCTGGAAAGTTTGTGCCACGGGAGCTCTAGAGATGGTCTGGTATCAAATGAAATATTCTTATCATCATAGAATGAGTATATGGTATCTAAAGCACGCTATCTAACAATAAAACTATGGTAGGAACGTTAAGCTTATAGAGCTTAATTAAGGCAGCTGGGATTTTAATTCAGCTTCAACGTTTGGAACTCGATAGAAAGTTCGAGTGAACAGTCATTGTCAGCTGCACTAATTAATTTTCCAAGCTGTCACCTAACACGGATTTAAAACGCATGCATTTTAATCTTGCTTATCATTTGAAACGATGAGGTTCATCAAATGTGTTGAGCCATACAATATTCGAAGGAATTTATCAAATATCCTTTCCTTGAAACCTGGTGCAAGAATAAGATTAACTTCTGTTTGACAAAATAGAATATCAACGGCATTGCAGCATGATGAATCACAACTTAATGTGTAGAACTATATAATGACAGAAATCCACTGTAAACCCATTGCATTTATTTCTAAACACTTGTCCAGTGTGTCGGGTTGAAAAAATAAGAGGTAATGATGGTGCTGTGTGTTTCTTTTCTTCTCTACGGTTACTATCCTTAGATAAACCCCATGAAAAAAGGTAAAAGTCACCTTGTATTTAGTATTCTCCACAGAGGAGCGGATATTGTTTAGTTCTCTAATTATATCGTCTCAAGAACCTTTATGACCCACTGCATTCAATTCTTCCCAGGATTATTGTGCTATGTTCCTTATGATCTCGAAGGCCATTTTCTTATTTTGGAAGAATGTAGTTCGAGATGTTCTCGCTACTGACATTTCTAACAGGTTGAAAAGTCAGTTGACATCCTTCTTCAGCTTGTAAAATTATTATATCATGTCGAAAGAAATGCTCCAAATATATTGGCAGTATCGTTAGGGAGCAAATGACTACAAAATAAATCCCAAATTAAAGTGGTGTGCACACACACACACACACACACACGCGCGCACACACACACACACACACACAATGTGAGACTATACATATATATACATATTTACATACGTCTCAGTTTTTCTCTCTCTCTCTCTCTCTCTCTCTCTCTCTCTCTCT
>NC_068995.1:54003998-54014770 GCF_001194135.2 Octopus bimaculoides | reverse complement strand
TATATATATATATATATATGGTACTGATTTTGGTGTGTTTACGTCTCCGTACCTTAGCGGTTCATTTCGTTCGATCAAAATTCCTCAATGCAATGCAACAGCATGGCCACAGTCTATGTATTGAAACAAGAACAAGATAAGAGAAAAGACAAAAATGATGTATCTATGGCGTTATATTCAAGGTTTCAGTTTTTCTTTATTGCTAATATTATTGGATTCTATAGGACAGTGAGCTGGCAAAATCGTTAGTATGCCGAGCAAAATGCTTAGCGGACACTCGTTCGTCTTCATTCTTCACATTCTGAGTTCAAATGTCGTATTTCCTCCTTTCGGGGTCTATGTTATCTACTTACCCTCGTCCCCAAAATTGCTGGATTTGTGCTAAAATTTGAAACCAATAACATTGGATATTATTCATTGTCAAATTATTTTAACTTACATCTACGACCGTTCACCAACTTCATTCCGCACTATCTTATAATCAACATACAAAATACTTTTAAAATGTTGTCATAAAAATTTCAGTTATAGTTTTTACGGTTCCTTAATGATTCTAAAAAATCTAAAAATAAATAATCTAAAACAAACGCAAAAATCAAGAAACCTAATCATATAATGTATACAGTTTCTTTAAAAATTCTCTGTAGCTGTAGTGTATCAGAATTGCTTAGAAGACATCAAATAAATTGAAATATCTAAGAATTGGATATTAAATTCCCAATGCGTCACATAAGTAGAGTCATGATTTTTGAAAACAATTAATTAATTTAATTTGAAATTATTCATAAGGGAAATTTTTCGTCACACCAAATTAAATTTCTTTCATATTACAAACACTCGTCTCCCGAAAACAAAATAGTTTTGTTTTTATTTTAGCTTTGATGGATTCCGTGCAATGCATAATAGCAAGAAACAATTAAAATCGAACCACCAATTCTGTACGCATCTCATCGATCGCTGGAAATAGCAGTCAAATAAAACATTTATAATAACCTTCCAGCTATAACAGAAAGGATATATTCTGTAATGTAGCCCTAAAGAAATCTAATCAAAAGGGAAAGCATATCAGTAAATCTTTTGATTATAGTTTAGATAGATCACAGTTTTCCCATGGGCAAACGATATACATACAGAAGTATGCATCAATACATATAAACCCCGAATAGGAATTTTGAGAAAGTAATTTTTGAGATAGTTGGTATCTCGATGTGTATTGCAAGAAATCACAATGGAGATCGAGTAACAGGAAAAGAAGGAAAAAGGTAGTACATGACATAAAACCTTTTGTACAATTTAGCTTTAAATATTTGTGTTCAGATTTTGCCTTCCATCCCTTAGGATCTATAAAATAATTACCAAGGAAATATTGAAGTAGATTTAATCTGCTGCTCCACGCCTCCAGAATTGCAATCGTGTGACGATGTTCAGAATCATTATAGAAAAATCGACTTTCTTAATACGTGTTGTTATTGTTATCAGTAGAGTATAATAATGCAAAAGGCCATGCTGTGATGTCATAACATATATTGATCGAGTATATATAGATGTTTTCCTGTTGACAACTCGAAATACATGCCATGACTGATCTTTCCTCATTTGTTGTTTGTGATGTTTGATCATTGTGTATCACATATATGATACATGAGACATTCCAGATATGCCCATGCTGTCATGATCGCTTTATCAATGCCTACTTTGTTGAAATGGTAGGCGGCGGTTTAAAGGAAATTTGGTTGATAGCATATTCAAATATAATATTTGACCACATAGGAAGATATTCGGTGGTACAGACCAGAGATTTTGGTGTGAATATCAAAGCAGCTTTGCCTACTGTAATTATTTTATGAGCAACCAGACAATCTTCAGAAGAGTAACGAATATAAAGTTTTAGAACGCCGTACTGAATATTCGCAGAATCACATCCACTGACTTTCGTAAAATACATTGAGCACACGTGTCTTTATTTTAATTTTTTTTACGTCACTCACTCTGAGGGAATTAATATATTGTAAGACGGAATTGAGAGATAGAAAATATACAGAAATATTCCGTATCTGAACGTATACGTACTAAGCCCACACACTCCTAACGATATAAACAGCGTTTCATTTCGCGACACATTTGCAATAATAGCATCACTGGCAAGACTCATTGTATACAAAGCGATGAATATGTCAGCTAACAACAAATGTCCATAAAGATCCCAGCATCACCAAACTAATATTGTACACTAGGAATCGCAGCTGAAACTAGAACATAGTATTCTGTGTTCTTCACATACAATATTCTATCAATTTGTTCTGTATGATAAATGTAGAGGGACTAACTATATCGAAACGTATTTGGAAAACCTACGCCACAATATAATTGAACTTGAATGGTTTCTTCACAACGGTTTTATCTAATTACATCCTCGGTGATATGTGTTCATAGTAGTAGTATTTTAGCATTCGTCCCCGTCAATTTATTTTGTTGTTTTAATGTAAGACTATTCGAATATGAAGTATTTTAAATTAGAGGCTAATGATTAAGCCTAGATATTTCTGTGCGTCAGGACACAATTTAATTTCGTTCCTACCATTTAAGAAAAAAATCAACTTGGATCTGTCTTCCTGTTTTCACTTATTAAAAAAAAAATCAAGTAATATATAAAAATCTGTAAACAGCGAGAATAGGTCAGACAAATAGAAAATTCCATTATGTACAGTTACTTTGGTATTAATTTTAAAAAGTTCACGAGAAATGGAGGTCATAATTAGATTAGCAACTCTCCAGAAAAGGCTTCAATAATTTCATTTTTATGGTCTATTGGCTAAATTAAACTAAATTAAATTATTGAATCAAGTAGGGAAACAGTCTTTTATCATATCAGACCAAAGAGAAAGGGTGAATGATCAGAGAGGAAGAATTTATGGAAGAATGAGTGAGTTTTATCACTTCTGAAGAGATGGCTTCTATACGTTTTAAATTCAATGTTAAAGTGATCGTATAGAATGAAATGTGTTCTAATACGATCATGTAGGAAGTGGAAAAAAAGAAAGAAAGCAAGAACGCCAACAGGCTTCTGTGACATATTAGCTACAGTATGGTAAATGGCAACATGTTATTTCAATGGCTGTTAATGTTGTTACTGTTTATGTCTCAGGTATTAACGCTGTCATGGTCGCCCATGCTGACGCTGCATCGTGCGCTGAATGTAATTTATCCAAAGGAATTCAGAATTACATTATCTTAATTATAGCGAAACCTATGACATTAGAATTTCCCTGTTTCATCTTCCCAACAGAAAAAAATACAACTTAATTCTCTTCGAGAGAAATAAAATTACTTCTAAATCTCCAAGCATTTCTGAGTTTAAATCATAGTCAAATCCAATATCTACATTATTTGTACATCAGATTGTTCTTTATCTTCATTATACAATAGTTAGCGATAACTGTTTTAATTTGGGATTATATATTTCACATTGTAAAATGATAATCTGTAATCCGAGATATTATGCAAGGGTAATTTATTCATTTATGCAAAATTTGATGTTAAGGCTTTACACAAAAGTCGTGTAAAAAATAAATTACATATAAATCGTTAATACAAAGAACAGGATTTAAAAATGTGTGTACAAAAAACGGTGTGGAGAAAATAAATAAAATCAAAAATTAAACCATGACATAAGACTTCTACGGTAGTGGGGACCTCAACCACTGAGAATCAGTTCGTAAACTTGTCAGAAGGTATTCCATATCCTTTTCAAATCACCCACCAACTTCATACTGAACCCTACTGGAACTAAAGGTACTTGTTACTATATTTTACCTGGAAATCGAAAAGTAAATTACCATATCTTCTAGGTGAAACTGCCTTTATACTTGATTGTATGCTGCTGTTGTTTTCACGGAAAGTCTATCATTGAATGTTTTTTATTTCAGATCTAAATGATTTCCCATGACCTCTGCCTCATACAATTGTTTTTGTCTTTCATTTATAAAATTCTTCTGTGTTCTTTGAAAAATCATGGAATTTGTTTCAGTTTGGGCTTCGAGTTTGCCCTCGTCCACCTGTAGGTAGGTTCATCTTCACTCTTTCTACTTTATAATTTGCTGGAGTACCCTCTTTCTTGTTGGGAGCATTCTTACTTATTTTTATCATTCCACCATCTCCGACACGTTTCCAGCGCCTCGCTAATTTCGGAAACTGCAACCCATGTGTGTCTTGAAAGTGGTTTCTGAAGTTGTTATGCTCCTTTCGACATACGTCTTCATTCATATCCCGATTTACTGTCAGCACCGTCGAGGTTATGCGTGAGATCATAATGTAAATTTCCGCCAATTATTTTGGATGTCTTAAAATTTTATCTGAACTTCGACCTCAAAATCTTTAAGTTTTCAGTTTCGAAGATTGGAAGCCATCATTGATTTGTGATTGAGGAACGAGGTCTACATATTTGAGTGGTGGAAAGTAGTCGATACCGTTTACGCCATACTTGTCTGGTACTTTATTTTACCAAACACGGAACGATGAAATTCAAACATGACAACAACAAAATTTGAATTCCGAATACAAAAAGAGATGAGTACCACAAAACACATTTCAGATGCTTTGACCATTCTGCCAATACAACTTCACTATTATTAATCGTATATATTTACTGCGCCTGATTTGTGAAGCTGAGTTATCAGCCGACGTCAATGATCCCCACACTTTACTGGTTCTTCATTGTATCGAACCATGAGAGTCGTAAGGCGAAGTTGACGGGGGTGAGATTTGAACTCACTTTTATTTAAGCGCGTAAATGCATTCTATTCGCCACCTCTCTTCAATTCGACGACCAATCCGCTGAAGAATTATTATTTGTAATATAGGCTCAAGTCAACACTCTAGATGTGTAGGTGTGTAAATTTTCCGTCATGTTAAACTTGACATAATTCGAATTCGGACTCAGTAGGTAAAGTGATGTTAGAAATTGTCGATATTGAAATCAGTTCAGTTACCTTTCAATGCCACAAACTTTCAAGGTCAGCAAACATCATTTCTATTAATAGTCACTTCCTTTTTTTCCGTGTTTTGTGCTTTTAGTTTGGAAACTCACTCGTAAGCTTTTCACTATCAATTCTATTTATATCAATGGAAAGTGCTAATCTCCTACTTGATTTGTATTAAATATGCTATATTCGGGCCATAAGAGCTAGCTGTCAGAAGCCGCTCATCACATCGCTAACATTACCATAGTTGCCCAAAGCGCCAAGTATTTCAGATGAAAGGACTCAATAAAGATGGAAATGGATGTAAGATTCGAATATTCAGACCATTATTCTTCAAAAAGAAGCACCAATATAGAAATGTTATCTGACAGCATACATGCATTACTACATAGCTTATTCAATAATCAGATATCTTCGTGTTTTACCCATGACAAAATAAAAACCAAAACATATGGAGTGAACATATATGCAATTTTACAGTAAATCACACAAGCATTACACATACATGCACATTCGCACACACACATATCGATAATTTTATTTCTTTCCATGTAGGACAGCAAAGAAGGTCAAGATAATAGAAAATGAATATTGATGTTTTTACGGTTTGTAGTTTGGTGAATTACTACTTTCAGTTCAAAATCCCTTGGTGTCGATTTTGCCATTCATCTCCAAATACACCAGTAAAAATGCTGAAATATTTTCAATAGAGAATTCATATCTCTTTCAAAGTTGACTTAAACCTTGACACTACTCAAAAGACTGTCTACTGTGTATTTATATTTATTTTTCTACCTGAGTTTGTGTTCACGGCTCGTATACTTCGAATTCATATGGAATATCTGAACACATCAGACTAATGTGAATCGACATTAGCTATGTGATTGGTCACGATCAGAAATTGTATGAAATATGCTAGTAAAATGCTTCATCCTTGACTTGAAGCTTTTACGCAATTTAGGTCAAATATTCTCAAGGACAGGTTGAGAATCTTATTTTTCACTTTATCACGTTTGTAGCGATGAATTTTATCTTATGCCTAATCATTAACATTTGCAGATTTTTTTTTCTTTCTATCTTTCAGAATATTTTTATAACAGTAATTCTGGAGACACTATAAGGACTGAATATAATTTGGAGCCACACTATTAGAATGTAAACCCCTTCTCAGCTTTGATTTACTCCAAGTACGGCAAAAATAAATACTGAAGTTACTAAAATAATTTATCTTTGCAACAAAAGTTTACTGTGTGTAAGAAAACTATTTACCAGTGTTTGTCTTTATCTTATCAGTTATTATTGTGTTAATAGAAAGCTCTGTGTTTTCAGTTATACAGTTATTTGCTTTATAAACACTGCATTCTAGCATCAAACATTCAAATATTTATCACTGTCTAAATTGCATTAGCACCTCTTGTATTTTGCTTATAAATTTCTCTCTCTCTTTATAGCAGTAGCATACTTGGGTATTATCTTAGTATTCGATAACAATTCATCTCCAGAATGTCACTTATTTAGGACGCTAAGTTGCTTTTACAACTCTATCAGTTGCTACTGAGAGTTATAATTTAGTTACATGAATAGAAAGTTACCTTTCAAAGTTACTCTTTCTCGGGAGGGTTGATATTAAACTAATAACTTACAAACTTTCCTCAGTTTTTCGGTGCATATATGCTAAAATTCTGAATTTATAATAAAATGTTTAATATCTTTGCTAGTAAAAACTAATTTCCAGTGCTATCTACTGTAATTGACTATGGCAGCCTATACATTTTCAACTTCAATCTTTGGCCTTCCAAATATAATGTCTCAGACTACGATTCCATTACTTTTCTACGAGCAGTGATTATACACGGCCATAATGGCACCAAAGCTAAAATTTTAAACAAACCAATACGATAATACTATTGGCTTGTTGATGTATAATTAACAAAGACATGTCTTTATAAATATTGTGGTCAGATGATGATACTAGCTCTGTCAACAAACATACTGCAGTACAAAACGATGCGCTATGACGAAACACTCGTTCGTGATATTTTGCTGTCACTACGTGAAATGCTGATGGAAAATATCATCTAATGTTATATAAAGTTAACATTGCTCGTAGAGAGTTAAGCATCTTAACTGTAAATTACATTAATGCTGGCATAAGTGTACGAAATACTAACTTATCGTTGTGCCTTAGCTGGAAAAATTATCATTTCTTAGTTGTTATATGCGCGGTAAATCTCCAGTGGTTTCGGTCACAAAGTGTACGCTGTAAGAGCATGAAATATATATTCATTTCGAGAATTAACTTATTTGTTCCTTTGCCCCGAACAACTTATATTTAGAGAAAAACACTGATGTATAAACTGAATCTAATCTGCTGATCTGCGCTGAGTGCACGTAAGTTGAGCAATACCCAGTAATGTCAAAAATGTATTTCATTTGATTGTCAAGTGTTTATGCAGATGTAATTTCCTGTTTTGTATACTATATATAGTAGACTAATTTTGTATACTATATATAGTAGACTAATTTTCTAATTCGATTTATTTATACATTTGTGTAAATGTACATCATGATTTATGAGTAATATCGGTCTCAAATCGAGTTTCAAGGCCAGCATTTTCGGGGGTTGCGGTTAGTCGATTATATCTCCCCCAGTGCCCAACTGGTCCATATTTTATAGACTTCAGAAAAATTAACGGCACAGTTGACCTCAGCGGAATTTGAACACAGAACGTAAAGACGGATGAAATGCTGCTAGGCATTTTGCCCGCAAGGTAACAATTCTGCTAGCTCGCTCCAATATTTAGAAATAATATTACCGGTTGTTATATTTCGTCTCTTTACGTTCTGAGTTCAAATTCCGCCGAGGTCGACTTTGCTTTTCATCCTTCCGGGGTCGATAAGTTAAGTATCAGTTGCGTACTGAGGTCGATCTAATCGACTGGCCCCCTCCCTCAAAATGTTGGGCCTTGTGCAAGGAGTAGAAAAGAATGTTAGCGATTGTTATATTTCATCTGTCTTTACGTTCTAAGTTCACATTCCGCCGAGGTCAGCTTTACTTTTCATCCTTTCGATGTCGATAAGTTAAGCACCAGTTGCGTACTGGTGTCGATCTAATCGACTGACCCCTCCCCAAAAATTTCGGGCCCTGTGACTAGAGTAGAAAAGAATTGTTATTAACTGTTAACTTCGATCCATGTGTGCTATTTTTTTACATTTTGAATAAATTATAAATCAGGGGATTTATTTCTAGCTTAGAAAGAACAAGTTATCATTTTTTATTGTTATCTGAGACATTTCGAGAGTAAAGTTTTGGTTGGAGTAGTTGTTTTGTTTTTCATTTTTGGCAGCATGAATTTGATGAAAACCGTGACAATCTTTCCAAGCACTTGAAGTTTTTAATCTATTATCGCTGACTAATGGCTTTTTTGTAAGCATTTTATATTTAGAGTAGTTTTAAAAGTTAAATTGCATTTAATTTTGTCTCTGGGTTATTTTAATATTTAGCTGAGAAGATTATTTTCTATGATAGAAAATATTTTACGTATATAGTTATTTAACGCCGTTAACATTTTAAATTTGTCTCCATTTTTCCTGGATTGATGGCAACTTCTGTGTATTAATTTTATGTTTATTTAATTAAAACCCTTTTTTATTTAGTGGATGCTCGAGCCTCAATCATGAGCATTTTGAAAAATTAAATTCACAATTAGAACATTAAAGTGTTAATGGAGTTGTATTATAAGGCAAGCGACTCCCTTGATGTTCTGTGACGCAATCATCGATGCATCGTGGAGCAAAGATACAGCATTGACATACATCTGCAATCCAGAAAAACATGATATTTTGAACGTAAGATTAGTAATTTATTTATTGACCTAGGACGAATAAATGTTATTATTGAAATCTGGCCGTAAACATTCGGGAACTATCGTGACTTTGTTTCATTCTGCCAATTTTCCTCAAACACAGCTCACAAAGACAAGGGGAAACGAATGTGTAGCAAACAAAATTCTCTCTCTCTCTCTTTCTATCTATCTATGTATGTATGTATCTATCTATTTATATCTGTTTGTGTGTGTCTGTACATATATATATATATATATATATATATATATATATATTATAAGGCTTTTAACTTTTAAATTTTCATATTATTATATATATATATATATATATATATATATATGAGTTTTGAGCTGAGATGAGTGGTGTTATGGTTTGTTGTCCTTAGTTTTTTTATGTCTAATCTCTTGGCACGCTTAATTCCATCGTTTATAAGTGAGAATAGATATTGTCTTTCAGTTATGTTGTTCTGAGGCCTTGAAGACGAAGGTCCCGATTAGTTCTATCAGACACTATTGTGCAAAGTTTTTTTGACAATTTATTTTGATGTTTTTTGGATAGAATGAGCTAAAACGGAGATATTGCCTCGGTTCCGTTGGTTTATGATAGATGTCAGTTATAATTTGGTTGTTGACTTTTTATCATAATATCCCAAAATGGGAGCAGTTCTTTGCTATATTCCATTGTGAATTGTATGCTATGCTTTATATTATTTAGTGTTGATTTGGATTCCAAAAGTTTATCGATGGTCTCCTTCCAAATGATAAAACAGTCATCCAGGTATATTCTCCAGTTTTCTCTTATATATTGGTGAAATGGATAACCATATATTTGCAGTGAGACTTCATATATGGTGAATTCAAAATAACCCATTATTAGGTTCTCAAGAACACTGGACTCATGCAGAGGCAATGACTACATTTCCTCCAGAGCAAATCATTAAAATTACATCAATCGGTAAACAGTGACTTTGGGAGACTTAGCTACTATTTCCAGACGGTCGAGTGACACTGTAAAGGCTCCATAGTTTGCTCGTCTCAGACATAGGAAGAATGCATGTTTGGTGATCATGTTGTTATTATTTTCTTTTTGTGATAATAATATATGTTTGTAGCATATTTCTCCACCTCACATCCAAAGAACATAATCTTGGACTTTAGCTCTCTTACACATCAATTGAGTTGAACTTTCACCGCTCTGTCTCGCGTGAAGTTTGTTAAAATTTGGAAAGTCAATTGTTTTTTATATATGTAATATGGAGTGATGGCCGCGAAAGATCTGTTCCTAAACTACAAGAATTGATTTTATCACATGATTTAGTTCTAACTTTCTTGTCAGTGATCAAAATTCATTCACTCAAAAATAAATCATTTACACAGAATATTTTCACTGTTTTTTATTACTCTTATGTCGCTTATTATTACATATAATTTACTATATTTATAGTTATCGATGCTTGCATTCAAAATGTATTTTCACTTCCAATTTATAGTAATTTCTGTCATTTAAAATTGACGTAGATTTCATGTTTCATTTCTACCATTGAAAAAAAATTATAATCGACGCTTCTTTTATTTAGAATGTTATTTAAAAAACAATCTTAATAAGTTTTAGCGTCGAACAAAATGTTTTACAATACTTGTTTAGACATTTTGTATTTTGAGTATAAAGTCGATGAGACCAACAATGCCCCTCAACATTGCAGGGTTTATATATTGAGGTACAAATATAGAATTTGGATCGGTTTAATGGATAACATTGTACTTTTAGAATTTTTTTTTTTTTGTACGCGTCGGTTTAATTCAGAAACCATTATTAGTAATAGTATAACATGAATTATGATACTGCCGATCGAGTTTCTCTTCCGGATCATCATTGGAGAACAGCTGCGCATAGGATTATTTCTTAAATATAGTGACAGATATATAATTTGCCATGGCTTATACATAT